>NC_074698.1:19291603-19295872 GCF_029448725.1 Salvelinus fontinalis
CTTGTGTAAGTGGTGCGTGGGAGGGTGTGCGTGTGTGTGTGCGTGTTTGATATAGTGTGTTTGTGTGTGTGCGTGTTTGATATAGTGTGTGTGTGTGTGTGCGTGTTTGATATAGTGTGTGTTTGCTTGTCTTGAATGTGTTTACTGTTGGGGTTCGTGTTTGTTTGCATAGATGGAGTTTTACTTTGTGTGTGTCAGATTGGGTGTGTGTCAGACTTTGTGGGTGTGTGTGTCAGACTGTGTGGGTGTGTGTGTCAGACTGTGTGGGTGTGTGTGTCAGACTGTGTGGGTGTGTGTGTCAGACTGTGTGGGTGTGGGTGTCAGACTGTGTGGGTGTGGGTGTCAGACTGTGTGTGGGTGTCAGACTGTGTGGGTGTCAGACTGTGTGGGTGTCAGACTGTGTGTGGGTGTCAGACTGTGTGTGGGCGTCAGACTGTGTGTGGGTGTGTGCGTCAGACTTTGTGTGTGTGCACACGTGGGAGCCCTCAAGTGATCAGATCTAGCCTCTATAGCAGAGGCCTCTAACCCAGATCTAGCTTCTATAAATTAGACCCTAACCCAGATCTAGCCTCTATAAATTAGACCCTAACCCAGAGCTAGCCTCTATAAAGGGAGGAGGGATGTCCCCCATATCTTTGACAGAGCGCTCTCTCTCTGCCTGGTACTGTGCCTTGTGACTGACTACGCCGCTACTATAAATTAGACCCTAACTGGTTGTAGGAAGGGGCTGCCTTAATCGACATCCAGAGGACGGAGATGAGGTTGGGCTAATGACTTAATGTTATTGTGGTCGTTAAACAACTTCAGGCTGGAGAGGAGGGTGTGAGTGGACCTTGTAAGTGAGCGGGTCATCTTGGCCGAAGGTGTTAACTTGATGAGGTAGCTCAGCTCTGATGTCTCTGCAACAGTTGTTGCATCTGGTCTATGGAGGAGCTTTGAGGACTTCTTATTTTGTCACTCACCATCCGCAGGGTATGGGTGGGGTGTTTTGCACCTTTTTTATTGTTAAATTATTTAGGTGTCATGATATTTGTATGGAAAAAGTAAAGTAAATAAAAAATAAAAAACTTGTATCAAAGATTGGGGTCAAAATGATTTACACTCCTGTTTTCAATACATTTCAATTCCTCACCTTTCTAGCATAATGGCACTGAGCTTTTTTAAAAATGTTTTATGAGTTGGAGAAGACATTGGCAGGGATCTTAGACCATTCCTCCATACAGAAACTTTCCAGATCCTTGATATCCTTTATCGAACCACAGGTTTTATAGTCGTTTCAAGTCTGGAGACTGAGATGGCCATTGCAAAATGTCGGTTTTGTAGCAAATTAACCATTTCTTTGTGGATTTTAATGTGTGCTTGGGGTTATTGTATTGCTGGAAGATCCACTTGCAGCCGTGTTTCAGCCTCCTAACAGAGGCAACCAGATTTTGGGCTAAAATATCCTGGTACTGGGTAAAGTTCATGATGCCGTTGACCTTAACAAGGGCCCCAGTGGAAGCAAAATAACCCCATAACATCAAAGATCCACCACCATATTTTACAGTAGGTATGGGGTTCTTTTCTGCTCATACATTCTCCACTGGTGTGCGTGGCCAAAGAGCTCTATTTTCATGTCATCTGACCAAAGCACCAACCAATCCAAGTACCAATGCCGTTTAGCAAACTTCAGGTGTTAACATTTGTTGGATGACATGAAGGGAGCTCTGAGGGGAGAAGTTGTGTGGGGGGGGGGGTCCCCCCAGAGAATTTTTATATTGACAGATTGAGAAGCTCTGTTCTGGGGACTTTTTAAAAGGACATTCTACTCCAAAATGAATGAAAAATAAAATAATGCTCATGCTGTCTAAAATTTGAGCCTAATAACATACTGGTAAAATTATTTGTTTAAAATTCCTATATATATATTTTTTTTTTTTTTTGTACATATTGGACCATTGTGAATATAGCCTATGCATGGTCCATATTTTTAGGAACGCTATTAGCAATAAGCATCATCATCTGTTGGCCAACTAAAAACAGCATAGTGGCTATAAATAGTCTGAATCTTGGGGTCGCTTATCTGCATTTATCCTATTGATCTAATCATTAGTTAGATCCCAAATATGATCTTTTAATTAGTTAGTATCATATTGATGAATTTGATGTTCCAAAAACGTGCATAAACAAAGTGAATATTATGTAGGCCTGCCTATCTGTTAGGGTAACTTGAGGTCATACGCCCCCTGCCTGCACTTCTTACAGAAACCACGCCATGTCACCATTTACCCGCCCCCAACGCTATCCCTGGTGGCCACTAGTCTTGCTCAGCAAAAAATGTAATTGGTCTCATCACAATTTAAGTCACTCCAAAAAAGTCTTCCTGTGGGGTGGTGTTTTACCCCAAGTTACCCTACCATTGACCTGTGTTACATTCTGCCCCACACTCCCCTAAGCACTCACAGTGAATTGTGATATGCTAATGTTCTTAACCATGCCACTGCTAAAACTCTGGGTTTACAATGGTGCAGTTGACATACATTTTGGAGATAAGAAATAAAGTAGAAATGGAAAGCTCTTTTTAACAAATGCCATTAAAACTGCTGTTGCATTAAGAATTGGCTGCTTGTCCCTTCCTATAAAACTGGCAACTTGAATTCACCTTGAGAGGAACATTTATCTTGCAAAAAATACACAACAATAAACAGACTAGGTAAATATATAAAATATTCTACTGCGGGGCTGTCTAGTTTCTCTAGTCATTACTCATTGTATTTGTAGAGGAAAAGTAAATGTAGACTGTTATAGGATCTTCAAAGTGCGCCTTGGCAGAAAGATGCTATTTATTTAGTGTAGCGACAATGACTTTGCAGTGCCACAGCTAAATGGTTGCAGCGGAAACACTGCCTACTGTAAATTATGATGGTGGACGTTAATGTTATGGGGAAATTTGTCTTCCACTGGTCCTGGGGGCCCTTGTTAAGGTCAACACCCAACGGCATCATGAACTTTACCCAGTACCAGGATATATTTGCCAAAAACCTGATTGCCTCTGCCAGGAGGCTGAAACTTGGCCGCAAGTGGTTCTTCCAGCAAGACAATAACCCCAAGCACAGCTTTCGGAGGAATGGTCTAAGAATGTGTTGTCCAACTCTTAAAACATTTTAGAAAAAGGCCCAGTACAAATACAAAAAGGCACTCGCACATCTGAGCAATCTTATTTGCAGGTGCATGGCATCAATTGAACAAGATGAAGGAAAAGGAAACCGCACACTGCTCTTGATAGTATCACCGATATTTAATAAGCTTTACGTATCGGCCACACGGCCTTCGTCAGAGCTTTTGGGATTTTTTGAAAGTTGCACCCTTATGTAGACCTGGCTCCACCCACATCCGTTCTACACATCGAAGGGGGTTGGAAGCAAAGGAAAATAAATAAGTGCTACCAAATATAACAATGTGCATTTCATAAATCTTACAAAAGTGTATAAATAAGGCGTATTGAACACTTCTGTATAATCTCAATGAGGACATAGCAAGTTCATTAGTCATTGGGTACATCATATGAAAAACGTCAGAATAATCTACAAGAGACACACATTTCATGTTCCAATTCACAGCATAACATACAAAGGCATTTCATCATTAAGTCCTTTTGGAAACAATGTCTGGAGGGTGAAAATCCAAAAACATTCTCTTTTACTCAGAGTATTATTAATATCACCTCCCCTGTCTGATATCTTAACTTTCTCTATGCCACAAAATCTAAAGGTGGAAATGTCATGCTTCATGTCATTGAAATGTACAGCGACTGGATACTCCCTGTCGTTTCTCCTGATTGAACTTTTATGTTCACTAATTCTCTGTTTAAGAGAGCGGGTGGTTTTACCGACATAACAGAGCCCACATGGACATTTAATAATGTAAATAACATGGGTGGTGGAACACGTAATAATGTCAATTATTTGGAACCGTTTTCCTGTGTGTGGGTGACAGAAATATTGACACTTCATCATGTTGTTGCACTGTGCGCATCCTCTGCATTTATAGCTACCATTTGGTAGAGGGCGTAAAAGTGCTTGGCTAATTTTCTTAAGTGGCTGGCAGTTGGCATGAACCAATTTATCGCGTAAATTGCGACCTCTCCTATACACAATACGTGGTGGATATTTAAATTCAGCCGGCAAAGCTGGGTCCGATGATAAAATATGCCAGTGTTTCTTGACCACCTCTCCCACTGTTCGCGAATTCAAAGTATAAAAAAAAGAAAAAAAAGAAAAAGGCCCAGTG
>NC_074698.1:19295972-19404061 GCF_029448725.1 Salvelinus fontinalis
AGGGGAGAGAGAGAGAGGGAGAGGGGCGAGAGAGAGAGGGGCGAGAGAGAGAGAGAGAGAGGGGCGACAGAGAGAGAGAGGGGCGAGAGAGAGAGAGAGAGAGGGGCGAGAGAGAGAGAGAGAGGCGAGAGAGAGAGAGAGGGGCGAGAGAGAGAGAGAGAGGGGCGAGACAGGGGCAAGAGAGAACGAGAGGGGCGAGAGCGGCGAGAGCGAGACTGTATTGCAAGTACAAAGAAAAACTCAAAATAACGCATGTAGAGCAGAATTGGGCTAATACTCCTCATTCTAATAGAAAAAAAGAGCCACCAAATTTTACAACCATCTAAAAACAAGTGGCCCCAAAACATTCCATCACAAAGCTCTACAATGTCAATAGATGAAACAAGAGAAGAGTCCCCTCAGCCAGCTGTTTCTGAGGCTCAGTTCACCAACCCAAACCCATAGAGCCTCAGGACAGCCCTCAGAAAATCTGGCCCAACTAAATCATCACAAAACGAAAAATATATCACCTATTGGAAAGAAACCACGAAAAATCTAAGTAAACTTCAATGCTATTTGTCTCTAAACAGACAGTACATGGTGGCAGACTATCTGACCACTGTGACTGATAGAAAACTGAGGAAAACATTGACTAGGTACAGACTCAGTGAGCACAGTCTGGCTAGAGACCGGTCGTCACAGACAAACCTGGCTGCCCAGAGAGGACAGGCTGTGCTCACTCTGCTCCAGGGGAGAGGAAGAGACAGAGCTGCATTTCCTATTACACTGTGACAAATACTCAGACCTAAGAGAATATTTCTTTCCCAAAATTATAATTCAATTCAAAGAATTTGAAACTATAAAAGATGAAGAAAAAAATCAAATATTTATTGGGTGAAAAGCCAAAAATGTGTCCTCCTGCCACAACCTGAGGGACAGCTAGGGAAAGTGCATAGTAATGTTGATAATATTTCCCGTTTTGTTTTGTCTTTCATACCAGGTCATGTGTCTTCTCAGTCATGTTGAGACTGGTCTACTACTGTTGCTTTAATGTATTGTTGTTCTGATTAATATTGTTGTTGTAGTAGTTGTTAATGGTAATCCTATGTCCACTACTACTATTATTATTGCTGTTGGTCCCACCATTTATTTATACACTGCTCAAAAAAATAAAGGGAACACTTAAACACAATATAACTCCAAGTCAATCACACTTCTGTGAAATCAAACTGTACACTTAGGAAGCAACACTGATTGACAATAAATTTCACATGCTGTTGTGCAAATGGAATAGACAAAAGGTGGAAATTATAGGCAATTAGCAAGACACCCCCCAAAACAGGAGTGATTCTGCAGGTGGTGACCACAGACCACTTCTCAGTTCCTATGCTTCCTGGCTGATGTTTTGGTCACTTTTGAATGCTGGCGGTGCTCTCACTCTAGTGGTAGCATGAGACGGAGTCTACAACCCACACAAGTGGCTCAGGTAGTGCAGTTCATCCAGGATGGCACATCAATGCGAACTGTGGCAAAAAGGTTTGCTGTGTCTGTCAGCGTAGTGTCCAGAGCATGGAGGCCCTACCAGGAGACAGGCCAGTACATCAGGAGACGTGGAGGAGGCCGTAGGAGGGCAACAACCCAGCAGCAGGACCGCTACCTCCGCCTTAGTGCAAGGAGGTGCACTGCCAGAGCCCTGCAAAATGACTTCCAGCAGGCCACAAACGTGCATGTGTCAGCATATGGTCTCACAAGGGGTCTGAGGATCTCATCTCGGTACCTAATGGCATTCAGGCTACCTCTGGAGAGCACATGGAGGGCTGTGCGGCCCCACAAAGAAATGCCACCCCACACCATGACTGACCCACCGCCAAACCGGTCATGCTTGAGGATGTTGCAGGCAGCAGAACGTTCTCCAAGGCGTCTCCAGACTCTGTCACGTCTGTCACATGTGCTCATGTGCTCAGTGTGAACCTGCTTTCATCTGTGAAGAGCACAGGGCGCCAGTGGCGAATTTGCCAATCTTGGTGTTCTCTGGCAAATGCCAAACGTCCTGCACGGTGTTGGGCTGTAAGCACAACCCCCAACTGTGGACGTTGGGCCCTCATACCACCCTCATGGAGTCTGTTTCTGACCGTTTGAGCAGATACATGCACATTTGTGGCCTGCTGGAGGTCATTTTGCAGGGCGCTGGCAGTGCACCTCCTTGCACAAAGGTGGAGGTAGCGGTCCTGCTGCTGGGTTGTTGCCCTCCTACGGCCTCCTCCACGTCTCCTGATGTACTGGCCTGTCTCCTGGTAGCTCCTGCATGCTCTGGACACTACGCTGACAGACACAGCAAACCTTTTTGCCACAGTTCGCATTGATGTGCCATCCTGGATGAACTGCACTACCTGAGCCACTTGTGTGGGTTGTAGACTCCGTCTCATGCTACCACTAGAGTGAGAGCACCGCCAGCATTCAAAAGTGACCAAAACATTAGCCAGGAAGCATAGGAACTGAGAAGTGGTTTGTGGTCACCACCTGCAGAATCACTCCTGTTTTGGGGGGTGTCTTGCTAATTGCCTATAATTTCCACCTTTTGTCTATTCCATTTGCACAACAGCATGTGAAATGTATTGTCAATCAGTGTTGCTTCCTAAGTGGACAGTTTGATTTCACAGAAGTGTGATTGACTTGGAGTTACATTGTGTTATTTAAGTGTTCCCTTTATTTTTTTGAGCAGTGTATATAAATATATATTTTATATATATATATATATATATTTGATTTTGATATGGATACTTTGACAATGTAAGTAATAATGAACTTGCCATGTCAATAAAGTCAATTGAATTGAGAGAGCGAGAGAGAGTCATGCAGAAGAACGGGGTGCCGTCTTTCGGATGGGACGTTAAACGGGTGTCCTGACTCTCTGAGGTCATTAAAGATCCCATGGCACTTATCGTAAGAGTAGGGGTGTTAACCCCGGTGTCCTGGCTAAATTCCCAATCTGGCCCTCAAACCATCATGGTCACCTAATAATCCCCAGTTTACAATTGGCTTATTCATCCCCCTCCTCTCCCCTGTAACTATTCCCCAGGTCGTTGCTGCAAATGAGAACGTGTTCTCAGTCAACTTACCTGGTAAAATAACGGTAAAATAAAATAAAATAAAAAAAACTGCCTGGCATACAGCTGGAACCAGGCATTTCAGCTATACCACAAAGAAAGGCATCTGCAAGGGAAGGCAAATCCACATTTGAGGACAGCGATAAGGACCAGGAAAACAGGTTTTTGACGGTAAACATGTATCAGAACGGCACTGTCATGGTCCTGGGCAGTGAGGCTGTACTCAGCTCTGTTGTGCAGGACTTCACCACCCTAACGAAGATAGCGGAAAGCAAAAAAGAAAATGACCTCAGGCACCCCAACAGCAGCACTATCCTCCCCCCTGCCTGCCTACAACCGCTAGAGCCAAGACCACACTACCATCAGCCTGTTGAGAGACAGGCTGGCTCTGTTAGAGGTATGGGTTACTGAGCTGAAGGAGCAGCCCCCCAGCTACACCACCACCAGCTCAGACACAGAGCTTCTACAGGACCAGATCAACCAGTGCAGGACCCAGCTGAAGAACTCTGTCCAGGAGCTGAGAGAGAGCCTTACCACAGCGCTTGGGGAGGTAAAGGCCACCATGAGGGGAGAGCTGGTGCAGGTAAATGAGGAGATGGCAAAGGAGATGTCTGTCATCAAGAGTGTGCTACAGCACAGAGAACAGACTGCAGAGACTCCCAGAGAGAAGCTGCAGCCCCTGACCACCCCTAACACCCCCATTGACCCACCTTTACCCACAACCCTCCCCCAAACTGACAACACTTTACCCACACCCCCAGTCAACAAGGAGACGCACATGGGGACACCTACTACAGAGAGAAGCTCTCTGCCCTCCCCCTGACAACCCCCCCCCCATGTACACAGGCCCTGTGTACTCCAGCCCCAGACCGTAAACGCACTAATCTGGTAAAACCCACTGAGGTGGCCATCCTCATTGACTCAAATGGGAAATTCATCCAAGAAGATAAACTCTTCGCCCAACACAAGGTGTGCAACATATGGTGCCCAAAAACACAGGATGCACATCCTGTCCCAGCCTGACTTTGGCACACCAGGCCACATTATTATTCACACCGGCACCAACAACCTGCGAAAGGAGCAGGAGAGAGCAGGCAGCCTGGTCAACAGAGTAGCAGAGAGAGGAGCAGGAGAGAGTAGGCAGCCTGGTCCACAGAGTAGCAGAGAGAGGAGCAGGAGAGAGTAGGCAGCCTGGTCCACAGAGTAGCAGAGAGAGGAGCAGGAGAGAGTAGGCAGCCTGGTCAACAGAGTAGCAGAGAGAGGAGCAGGAGAGAGTAGGCAGCCTGGTCCACAGAGTAGCAGAGAGAGGAGCAGGAGAGAGTATGCAGCCTGGTCCACAGAGTAGCAGAGAGAAGAAGCAGGAGAGAGTAGGCAGCCTGGTCAACAGAGTAGCAGAAAGAGGAGCAGGAGAGAGTAGGCAGCCTGGTCAACAGAGTAGCAGAGAGGAGCAGGGGAGAGTAGGCAGCCTGGTCAACAGAGTAGCAGAGAGAGGAGCAGGAGAGAGTAGGCAGCCTGGTCAACAGAATAGCAGAGAGGAGCAGGAGAGAGTAGGCAGCCTGGTCAACAGAGTAGCAGAGAGAGGAGCAGGAGAGAGTAGGCAGCCTGGTCCACAGAGTAGCAGAGAGAGGAGCAGGAGAGAGTAGGCAGCCTGGTCCACAGAGTAGCATAGAGAGGAGCAGGAGAGAGTAGGCAGCCTGGTCCACAGAGTAGCAGAGAGAGGAGCAGGAGAGAGTAGGCAGCCTGGTCCACAGAGTAGCAGAGAGAGGAGCAGGAGAGAGTAGGCAGCCTGGTCAACAGAGTAGCAGAGAGAGGAGCAGGAGAGAGTAGGCAGCCTGGTCAACAGAGTAGCAGAGAGAGGAGCAGGAGAGAGTAGGCAGCCTGGTCAACAGAGTAGCAGAGAGAGGAGCAGGAGAGAGTAGGCAGCCTGGTCAACAGAGTAGCAGAGAGAGGAGCAGGAGAGAGTAGGCAGCCTGGTCAACAGAGTAGCAGAGAGAGGAGCAGGAGAGAGTAGGCAGCCTGGTCAACAGAGTAGCAGAGAGGGCCTCTGAGCGGTTCCCCAAATCCCACATCACCATCTCCACTCTGCTGCCCCGCAAAGACTTTCATCCCTGTACCATTCAGAAAGTCAACGCCGACATCACCAGAGGGTGTGGCCTACTCCCGAACGTACACGTTGCTCACCACCCAACAATCACCACTGAGCATCTGCACGACCACTCCCACCTGAGGAAGCAAACAGTTGGGACGTTTGCCAAGTCTCTAAAGGATGTGGCACTTAGTAAACAAACACCCGATGCCGCACTGGACAGAGGACCACCCAGAGACCCCTACCAGACCACTGCACCAACAAGGATCACCCAGAGACCCCTACCAGACCACTGCACCAACAAGGATCACCCAGAGACCCCTACCAGACCACTGCACCAACAAGGATCACCCAGAGACCCCTACCAGACCACTGCACCAACAAGGAGCCCCAGGCCCCTTCAATGCCCCGCCAGACCCAGCACACTACACAGGCCCCACCCACCACCAGAGCATCACCACTTCCATCGGCTTAGCCAGACCGGACCGGGCCCAGCCTACTACTCCCGCACCAGACCACCACCCCTACCAGACCAGAGAGGAAGCACCATGGCCCAGAACTGGCCCTCCTCCCCTCCACAGGGCCCAACAGCAGGACCAGCGCAGCTACGCAGAGGTCGTCAGAGGACAGGAGAACCCTGTAGGATTAAGTGAGATTAAACAGCTCCTCCAATACATCTGCACTAAACACACACGGACGCACACACACACACCTATTGTACTAGAATTTACTTGTCCAATGAATAGGAATATTTATATTTACACACACAACAGAAAAAATATTAGCTGTTATCCTGTTTATCTCACTCTTAACAACTTATTAGTTAGTAGTAACTGTATTTCTGACTGCTATTCTTTCTTTTTGCAACATGAAATCGCTATCAGTTAGCATGTGGAACATTCAGGGCCTAAACTCATCAACCTTTGGACTGAAGAGTTCAACAAAAATCTTAAAGATGTTGACGTCATCATTCTGCAGGAGACATGGTGTAAGGCTGACATTGTCACTCACTGTCCCACAGGCTACAGAGAGGTAATTGTGCCGTCACAGAAACACAGCTCTGTCAATAGAGGCAGAGACTCTGGAGGATTGATCATTTGGTACAAATCCGATCTACAAAATCTAAAATTGGTAAATATCACATTTGGTTAAAACTGAAAAAAGAACTTGTACTGACAGAAAAATATGTGTTTCTTTGCACAATATATACCCCCCCCCCCCCCTCAGAATGCCCATATTACTCAGAGGAGATCTTCCCCACCCAATATATATCCCCCTCAGAATCCCCATATTACTCAGAGGAGATCTTCCCCGCCCTTGAGGAAGAGACGTGCCATTTACAGGCCCAGAGAAGTGTGCTCATCTGTGGGGACACAAATGCGCGTACAGGAACACTACCTGATCTAACGAGCACACGAGGGGACAGCTTTATTACAGGCCATACTGTTTCTAACTGTCTTCATCTCCCCCATAGAAACAACAGTGACAGCACCGTCAACAAAAACGGAAGGGATCTGTTGCAGCTCTGTAGAAGCCTGGATCTGTACTTTGTCAAGGGTAGGTTACGGGGGACTCTTTGGGGAGATTCACCTACTGCTCACCTCTTGGCCACAGTACAGTAGACTATATGATCACAGACATTGACCCTTTCTCTCTCAGCTCATTCACTGTCAAGCCACTAACACCTCTGTCTGATCACAGCCAAATTACATTGTTCCTCAAAAGAACAGACATGGAAACAACCACACATTCACAGCCCAGTAAGCTGTACAACATCAGAAATTCATACAGATGGGCCCAAAACAGCACAGAAGAATACCAGAAAGCAACCTGGAACAAAATATCCAAACACTCTTAGATAACTTTCTGGATACCACATTCACTCACAGTAAAGAAGGCATCAATCTAGCAGTACAAAACATCAACTATATATTCAGGCAAACGGCAAAAGAAGCACAATTGAAATTGATAAAAAACAGAACAAAAAAGATCACAGATGATAACTGGTTTGATGCAGATTGTAAAATTATAAGGGAAAAAATTAGAGCACTATCCAACCAAAAGCACAGAGACCCAAATAATGGTGAATTACGCCTTCATTACAGGGAGACTTTAAAACTCTATAAACGTACACTCAGAAACAAAAAAACACATTACAACAGCAAGCAGCTGACACTAATTGAGGAGTCCATTAAACACAAAATTGGAAAAAACTAATAAAATCTAACGAGGAATTAGCGATACAAAATGGTGACATATGGACAACCCGTTTTAAAACACTCTACAACACCGTACAAATTGACACAAACGCAGAATAACGGCAAATTCAGGAGAAATGAAATGGATTAGAAAAAGCTATAAAGGACAATCAAAATCCATTGTACTCCCCAATTACTGACCAGGAGCTTTATAAGAAACTTCAGGCTCTCAAATTTAAAAAAGCATGCAGACCTGATGGCATCCTAAATGAGATGCTCAAACTCACTAGTGCAAAATTTCAATTGGCTATATTAAAACTGTTTAATTTGATCCTGAGTGTAGGTTATTTCCTTGGCATCTGGAATCAAGGACTCATAACCCCAATCTTTAAGAACGGAGACAAATTTGACCCTAACAATTACAGAGGCATTTGTGTGAACAGTAACCTGTGTTGAGTGGGGGCGCGGCGAGAGAGAGGGGGCGCGGCGAGAGAGAGAGGGCGCGGCGAGAGAGAGAGGGCGCGGCGAGAGAGAGAGGGCGCGGCGAGAGAGAGGGGGCGCGGCGAGAGAGAGAGGGCGCGGCGAGAGAGAGAGGGCGCGGCGAGAGACACCAGAGAGTGTGTGGGTCTACTCAGGTCCACCGCTGCATAGAGAAACAGAAAGACAAGGAGGCGAGCGTTTTGAGCTGACAGGCTTTTTTCTTCTCATTAAAAATGGAAACCTGTCATTTCTAAATGTACTCCCCAACACACAGAGACACGGCTGACAGTGAGGGTCAGACACCAAGGCCCAGACCACCCACTGCCCACCTGCCTCTACAAGGCATCTCACAGAGAGAGACTAAACTACTTTAGGAGCAATATACAGTCATGGAAGAATGTGAACACCTATAGCTGCAATCGAGCCAATTAAGATCAACCCCTCTCTTAAGATGTCATGCTGGTGTGCTGAGACACTGCGATCAAGGGCAAACGCCTGCCACAGGGAGATAACGGGGTAAACCCCTTGCCATCACCCCACCTCTGAAGATTCTCACTCATTTCTAACCGAGAGAACACAGCCTCCCTTCCTGCCCCTCCCGGGAGAACCTGTGGGCCTCCCCACAATGAGACTAAGCAGGACCATTCAACAGCACGAACCCCCTGTGGAATAGGCATGTCAGCCCACTGTAGTACACCATCGCCAGAGCTGTGTCTAGTAATGGAGATAGAAGGGCTAGTCAGATGGAGGGTCCAAGTGAATGGTAATGCATGGACAGAGACAATACAACAACTAACATGGACAACAGCCTTTTTCTTGGCCATTTTTGGACGAACACTCAACACAGTAGACAAGCAGAAAGGAAGGAGGGAGAGAAAAGAGAGGGGGGGGTTGGAGATGGAGGTAAAGAAGGAAACGCCGTGCTCTCCCTCTTTCCACCTTCTCGTGTTGCTCTTTTCAGCTTGTGGGAAGGCAGCAGCACTAATAAGTTCAGCTCTATCCGTCTGCTGCTCGCCATGCGACAGGGGCTACTCTTCTGGTGCCCCGACGTCACTCTGCTTCCCAATTACCACATTTACACACTCCACCTCGTACTGCACGCCCGCACACACTCCTTCACTCATTTACATTTCTGCAGCACTATTTTAAATGCTTTACGTACTTCCATCTCACCTTTCTACATGTATATTATCCATACATGAATTAAGCAGTGAGTTAGTGATACAGTGAATGCTGAGAATGAGCAGCTCCTCTCTGTGGAAGGTGTAGAAGCAGTGCATGAAGACTAACAGAGATGCCACCCCCTGTAGCTGTGGCCAAAGTGTTTATTTTTAAAGCCCTGCGGTTGTGATGAAGTGTTGAGACTACGCTGAGTGTTGAGTACATCTAGACTCCAGACAACGTGGTGTGTGTGTGTGGTGGCTGGCCTCTAAATGCCA
Source organism: Salvelinus fontinalis (assembly GCF_029448725.1). Classification (NCBI taxonomy): domain Eukaryota; kingdom Metazoa; phylum Chordata; class Actinopteri; order Salmoniformes; family Salmonidae; genus Salvelinus; species Salvelinus fontinalis. The sequence continues at coordinate 19,305,262 of NC_074698.1, forward strand.
CCGCGTCTTGTCAGTACTCAGACCCAACACTGTCTTGACTCAGGACTGCGACAAATATACAAAATTGTAAAGCTTTGCAACTTTTGCAACCTGATTCCAGACCATTTGGCCATCTCAGTGAGGCATGTTGTCAACTTAACATCCAGTCTGATCTGATCCAGGATCAGTGTATTACCTGGCCACAGAGCGCTGTGCAAAGCTGCCTGGCAGGCAACAGGCATCACATCCACCCAGCCAGAGTCTATTAAGATAAGATCCAAACAATAACAGTGCTGTAAGTGGCTTTCCCCACCTCGTACCTCACCATCCCCGTCTGACCTTTCCTAATTCATGTTAAGGTTAAGTGTAGCTGCGCTCGCTGCCTCTCAATATGTTCTCTCAGAGAGGCCTTTTGGTGAGTCATCAGATAGTACCGGCTGCAGCAGTATTCTCTGAGGTTGGAAATGCCAGGCAGATAAGGCTGCTCTGGTGTTGGGCGTGCACAGATGCGCGCGCACACACACACACACACAGTGCCGGGTGACATTTTAAAAGTCCTCACTGCTTCTCAGAGCACACCAGTTTAGTTTAACATCAGCCATTCTCCTCACTGCAGCTTGTCCTCAACATAATACTCCAGCCGTCACTCTCAGCAGCCAGACCCTTTAGTCTTCCAGTCCATCCTGTCAGTCTGTGCTGGAGTTAAAACTTTCCCCCAGCCACACCTCTCACAGATTAACACACTCTAATGGAGTCATTAGAGTCTGGCACATTCCAATCTCCACCCGGCCAGTCAAACTCACCACCGAGACTGATTCAGTTCCAGCAGACTCATGGTGACAACACCAGACAATGACACGGAGAGAGTGATGGAGTGAGAGTCCCCACTCAAAGGAGACAATTCACAAACCGGTAGACGTAAACAACGGCACATCACAGAGCAAGTACCTGTAGATGCATAAGGGAAGGTGTGGCTGGGAAAATAGGCAGAAGTGAGGAAAGGAAAGAAGGAAATAGGGATAGACAGGGTGGTAGAGGAGCTGATCACAGTTGGATTGTGGCCCTTCAGGAGGAGAAATAGAAATAAAACCTAATCATTAAGCAACTCCACACAAGCAGCCTGTTTGAGACTGGGGGGAGCCACCGGCAGAACAGCTGCAGGGTTTCCGCAGCAACTGGAATTAGAACCAGGAGGCCGAATGTGAGACAGAAACCAGGTGAAAGAGAAGAGAGTGATTGAAAGAAATGAAGAGGAATCAAACACCTTTCCAGGTTGCCAAGCGACAGGCGATGCCAGTCAGTGAATGTAGAGCACAGTTGATCAAAGTCGGCCGCTGGGCGGTAATACGTCCCAAAATAATTACTGTGAAAAGACCTTTAAGATGTAAACCTGCAATGTCACATATGGCCGTTGAGCTGCCACATACGTCTGTTAGCATATGTGTTAGTGAGTAATTGCAATATGGTTGGAGTAACGACTGGGTTAGATATGTATATCAAACAAGTCCTAAGGATTCCTTTCCCATCACTGATAGGTCCATTGTTACGTGGTCTCAAAGGATCAAATCATTTAAGGGATAATTAATGAGGTACTATGCGTTCTTTCGATAATCATGAAAGACGTGGCCTCCCGAGTGGCACAGTGGTCTAAGGCACTGCAGCGCAGCGCTAGCTGTGCCACTAGAGATTCTGGGATCGAGTCCAGGCTCTGTCGCAGCCGAGCGGGAGACCCATGGGGCGGCGCACAATTGGCCCAGCGTCGTCCGGGTTAGGGAAGAGTTTGGCCGGCAGGGATGTACCATCTCTCAGTAGCGACTCCTGTGGCGGGCCGGATGTTTCCTCCGACACATTGGTGCGGCTGGCTTCCGGATTAAGTGGGCATTGTGTCAAGAAGCAGTACGGCTCGGTTGGGTCGTGTTTCGGAGGACTCACGGCTCTCGACCTTCACCTCTCCCGAGTCCGTACAGGAGTTACAGCGAAGAGACAAGACTGTAACTATCAATTGGATACCACGAAATTGGGGAGAAATAGGGGTAAAAGATTTAAATAAATGAAGACGTGGAATCGTGTTCCACGACGTGCTGGCAGAGCTGCATTATTTTCCTGGGGGCGCTTGGGGCCCCTAGTTGATTATCCCTTTAATACAATGGCTATAATTTAACACGACGCTAGAAATGCATTCAACATCCACTGAAGTAGCTAGAAAGTTTACTAGATAGCTACAGGGGGGGGGGGGGGGGGGGGGGGCAGTACATGCCCCCCCCCCCCCCCCTTAAAAGATCTAGATGCACTATTGTAAAGTGGCTGTTCCACTGGATGTCATAAGGTGAATGCACCAATTTGTAAGTCGCTCTGGATAAGAGCGTCTGCTAAATGACTTAAATGTAATGTAAATGTAGTTGCCTTGGTAACCAAACCATCAGTCCTAGCATGCTATTATGAAAAATCCAATGGAACAATGCCAATAATGTTTTCAATTTGACCTTTGCTTTCAAAAGCAGCTCAAACATAGAACATTTAAGAATTAACTATATTGAATTCTACCGTGCAAATATACCATGCGTTTTAGAGAAATAATGAACTCTAGAATACCCTTCAAGTCAATCAGAAACAAGTATTTAACAATGCCATGGTATAATTAAGCAATAAGGCCCGATGCGGTGTGGTATATGGTCAATTTACCACGGCTAAGGGCTGTGATTAAGCACGACGCAACGTGGAGTGCCTGGACACAGCCCTTAGCCGTGGTATATTGGCCATATACCACAAACCTCCGAGGTGCCTTATTGCTATTATAAACTGGTTACTAACGTAATTAGAGCAGTAAAACTAAATGTTTTGTCATACCCGTGGTATACGGTCTGACATAACATGGCTTTCAGCCAATCAAACCACCCAGTTCATAAAAACATCTGTTTTTACTGCTCTAATTACATTGGTAACCAGTTTATAATAGCAATAAGACTTCTCTGGGGTTTGTGGTATATGGCCAATATACCACGGCTAAGGGCTGTGTACAGGCACTCCGCCTTGCGTCGTGGTTAAGCATATTGGTCATATACCACACCCCCTCGGGCCTTAATGCTTAAATAAAGTATACCAATCAATAACAGCTTGGATAAAGTCTATATGAAGCGATTTGAGGTTTCATCCACCATAGATTTTTAGTCTTGCATGAATTGTTTGTCTCACATAGATCACAATAGTTGTTCTCATTAAAGTGTCTGTAATGCAGTGTCTTTTAACTAATTGTGAGTGGACCAATCCACTGCCAGGCCAGGTCCTCCAGGGCCACCCCTGCCGTGCTGAACGGGAGAGGCAGAGCGTTGGGAGCTCATTGAGCCTGGCAGTCAGCTGGCAGGGCAGCCAAGGGTGAGTGACAGGTCAGGCGAGCGACACTGGGCCAGTCAGGCATGGTGAAACCAGCAAGCATAGAGCAGAGCATAGCAAATCCACTGAATATAAAACATTTAAATAAAATCAAATTTTATTTGTCACATACACATGGTTAGCAGAAGTTAATGCGAGTGTAGCGAAATGCTTGTGCTTCTAGTTCCGACAATGCAGTAATAACCAACAAGTAGTCTAACCTAACACTAACAATTCCACAACTACTACCTTATACACACAAGTGTAAAGGGATAAAGAATATGTACATAAAGATATATGAATGGGTGATGGTACAGAACGGCATAGGCAAGATGCAGTAGATGGTATAGAGTACAGTATATACACATATGAGATGAGTAATGTAGGGTATATAAACATAAAGTGGCATAGTTTAAAGTGGCTAGTGATACATGTATTACATAAAGATGGCAAGATGCAGTAGATGATATAGAGTACAGTATATACATATACATATGAGATGGGTAATGTAGGGTATGTAAGCATTATATTAAGTGGCATTGTTTAAAGTGGCTAGTGATACATTTTTACATAATTTCCATCAATTCCCATTATTAAAGTGGCTGGAGTTGAGTCAGTATGTTGGCAGCGGCCACTAAATGTTAGTGGTGGCTGTTTAACAGTCTGATGGCCTTGAGATAGAAGCTGTTTTTCAGTCTCTCGGTCCCTGAGAGATTTAAATAAAATACCAATTTTTAACACTCAATGATCTTAAATTACTTGGAGCAGCCGTGAGGGAGGGGGACAGGGGATGGAGCCACTGACAGAGGAGCGGATGAGGTGAGGTGGAAGGGGGCTGGGGGATGAGAGAAACCCAGTGACAGGTCCTCTAAAGCCCTGAACTAATTACTCTGTCTCCATAAAGAGACACTGGTCTCTGATCACTGCTAAGGGCTCTCACTGCAGGGTCAGCCCCGCACATCACTCATACACACACCAGCATGCACGAGGGCCTTCACACACAATAAGCACACAGAACTATTTTAACATACACACTTGTAATTTAATCTGAGAAACACTGTGTGGGCGAAGGTCAATTTCTACATAACGGATTCTGTTCACCTTTTGTTCCATCTAGAGGGTTGTTTCAGATCATATTTAAGGATTTGTTAAGTATACTAGAACGTCTACAAACACTTTATTCCTTAAAAATCCTCTGTTCTCTCCAGTTTACAGTTCTGTCACCAGTCATTTACAGTATCCTCCCCTCCCTCATACCAACACTGATAAGTATTCCCCTTTTCACACCTGTAAGTCCTTTATTAGAAATGAAGTGTTACTTTAGCTCTTTGAAGACAGACACATCTGAATCATATATTGAATGATTCAATGCTGCCACCTACATCTAATTCTGCTGTCTTTGCATCCACCCTCTTTCCTCTCTTCGTTTGTCTATCCTTGTCCTCTTTCCTCTCCTTTCATTTCTTTGCGTCATTCATTTATTCAAACCCTAAATCTCACACCTTCTCGCATCTAAAAGTAACCTTCCTCTCAACAAAATTCTCCCACTCCTAGTTATTTTTTCCTCTCTCAACATTTCCCTCAGTCTCTTCAAACCAGCCACCAGTCACTGCCTCACCCAAAATCACCCATCTTCCCAGTGTTGGTACACCCCCCCCCCCCTTTATCTCCAACCCAGTTGGTACTCACCCAGATCAAAGACCCTCAAACATCTGTGCTGCTGGCTGATGCCATGGCTGGGCCCCCTGTCTGTCAGTCTGGGAGCAGTCCTCTATCTGTACGTCTGTCTGTCTGCGTCTCTGGCTGTGTCCCTCTGTTTGCCTGGGCCTCCTGTCCGGCTGCAGAGAAGGAGAGAAGGAGGACACAAACAAGAGATTGAGAGGAGAGGAGTGTTAGTGTGTGAGTTCATTGTGAAAAACAACCATTACAAAAAACCTTGATGCAAGACATACAAACAAACCGCTGACTAAGTGTATCTGAACTGACTCAGGTACCTCTACTTTACGTGTACGCACACAATAACACTTTTGTGAATGTGTAGTGTAAGTTCAGCAAGGAAAGTCCAGCCAGACAGTAGTTCAATCAGAAGACGATCTCAGTGAGACTCCAATAACAGTGCTGTCTGTCTGGCCTCTCTCTCCCTGGCTGAACAGATCCAGTCTATGGTGGAGGAGAAGTCTGTCTCCTTCCCTGTCCCTCTGTCGACATGGCCCCGTCTCCCCCATGGAGAGCGGGGTTCATTTAGTGAGGTGTCTGGTTTGAGGTGAAACCAGACCGATGCCACACAGCAGAATTATTAAAACACTTCATTGTGTCTAGTAGGGATGCACGATAGATCGGTGAGCATAATCGGAAAAAGCCTATATTAGTAAAAAATGCCAACATCGACCCGATGTCTACACCAATATGCAAAACAGATGTGTACGCTGACGTGCATACCTATATAACGTAATAATGACGTAATGACGCCACGAAAAATACAGAGCTACACAGAACAAAAGTAGAAAAATACTAAGCGCACTCTTCCAACAACTAAACAAGTTCAGCAGTCATTTGAAAGAGTAAGAACATTTCAGCGAGACAACGCAATGGTGAAATCCATTAACACCAAGATAATGGAATTCATTGCCCTTGACAATCAACCCTTCTCTGTTGTGGATGATGCTGGCTTTCGCTGACTGGTTGAGCACCTCGAGCCCCGGTACACACTACCAAGTAGGCAGTTACACAGTATTGTTGAAACGTACATCTATGAGCTCACTGCTATTAGTGTCCCGACTGACATTTGGACCAGCGATGTCTGCCCCATGAGCATGCTGAGTCTGACAGCACAGTGGGTCGACGAGGATTTGGTACTGAGGAAAGCCTTATTGCATGCTGAAGAATGTGCTGGTTCTCATACCGCTGCTGCCATTTCAATGGCATTTGAGAACATGTTTGAAACATGAACACATTCCTAGCGCCATTCGAACAACTGACTGGAGAAATAAGCTCATCAACTGTATCAGCAGACGTGATACCCTCTGTCATGGCATTGCTCAACAACCCCCCGACAGACCATTGGCTATGCTGCTCATGCATTGAATCTGCTCCTCGAGGACATCATGGCACTGAAAACAATGGATACACTCTACAAGAGAGCCAAGGAAATGGTTAGGTATGTGAAGGGTCATCAAGTTATAGCAGCAAGTATGCTGGCAAGAGCATCCTGTCTGGTGCGAGATCAACAAGGCCTATGGTGTCATCACTACCGTGTCTCGCCATCTTGGCCTTGATAAGGGCAAGGTTCTAGACAGTCTGGTGAAGTATACTTCCAAGCAAGGGCTTTGGGATGGAGACCCAATATGGCAGTCGTGCCAACATATCTCATCAGCCACCTGGTGGAAGGGACTTTGTGGATCCGAGGCTCTTTCCCCTGTTGCCTACATTATCCTCCAAATCCCAACAACATCAGCCGCCTCAGAGCGCAACTGGTCCTTGTTTGGTAACACACACCAAAGTACGCAACAGGTTGACCAATACAAGGGTTGAAAAACTGGTGGCCATCCGGGCAAAGGTTTTGAGCCTGACAACGAGCCATCCTCAAAACAGGTTGGAAAGTGACAGTGAAGATTATGCCTCAGAGTCTGATGTTCAAGAGGTGGACATTGAGGAGGTCCAGGGAGAAGACATGGAAGCCTGAGAGGAAGACAACCAAAGCTTTAGTTTGTAGATTATCATTTTACAGATGTATGTTGAAAATGTTTTTTGGGAGATGCGATGGGTCATTGGGGATCATTCAATATTCACTTGTTCAGTGAAATCATCCCATGTGAAGAGTCAACTCATTTAATTAAAGTTCCATTTGTAACTAAATCGTTTATTATTTCTATTGGAAGCATTTAATAATTTGCAATTATGTCTACTTATGATAAGGTAAAAGGTTTATGTTTCTGTCTCCATATGATATGGTAAATATATCCAATGCAAAAAACATCTACATTTAAAAATTGTATTAATATCAATTCCCATGGAAAGTTATTATTCCCCAAAATATTCCCCAAAAAGTGTTATCAGTATAGTTTTTTTTGACAATGAAAATATTGGATATCAGTATCGGCCAACAATGTCATATCGGTGCATCCCTAATGTCTAGTAATACACACTAGCACTTCTAGTTCCTGCAGAGACTACCACATAACTGAACAGGAGATAGACTTCATCAGGTTGTATGGTCCCTTTAAGATATGTACTCATATCTTAAATTATATAATTATTATATCATTTACAGACTTGTACAAAGACAATAGCTGAGAGATGTGAGACACTTCAAGCTCTTCTGGTTTGTAAGACAAAGTACTGATTCAGAGCATTAATCTAAAACAAATAGGCCCAACTTGAGCCCATGAAGAAAGCCAATCCAACCTGAATCACAACGCGAAGCCAAGTGCAATACCATTCTGACTAACAATGTCTCTCTGTGACATGTTCTGAATAAAGAACACTCTTCCCCCTGTCTTTAATCCAGACCCTGCCATAGCCCCTGGGTCAGAAACTCAGAGAGAAGAGAGGTGGACTGAAGGAATCATCTTAACACCCTCAGGTTTACACAAGCCAGTCACAAATGTCAATCAGATGCAAAATATAGAGGCAAAATGCAAGCACGGAATGTGAGAGGCAGTGCTATTCTCAGAGGTGTGTGTCTCAGGGGGACAGAGGCTTGATCAATAGCTCACCTGCAATGAATATGTGAGTGTTCTTATTGACTGGACAAGCAGATGTGTATTCAAAACCTGACAACAGAAGAATGAGTCTGGTCGATATTTTTGGGGTCCAAAATCACTAATGCCTCCTGGTTCAAACACCGTTTTAACAGGCAAAAATGGGGATTAAGAGAAATTTAGGTCTGACGATATGCTGTGATTGTGTCAGACTGTGTACAAAATAACGAGTCAACTGTGTGAGGTGAAGAGGGTGCGTCTCCGTGGTCCTGTGGTGGGCAGAGCCTTCCTGGTTGGTCTGTACAGTGAAAGTCATCTGGCTAAACCAGCCTTCATACCTACATACAGTGGGGCAAAAAAGTATTTAGTCAGCCACCAATTGTGCAAGTTCTCCCACTTAAAAAGATGAGAGGCCTGTAATTTTCATCATAGGTACACTTCAACTATGACAGACAAAATGAGGGGGAAAAAATCCAGAAAATCACATTGTAGGATTTTTAATGAATTTATTTGCAAATTATGGTGGAAAATAAGTATTTGGTCAATAACAAAAGTTTCCCAATACTTTGTTATATACCCTTTGTTGGCAATGACAGAGGTCAAACGTTTTCTGTAAGTCTTCACAAGGTTTTCACACACTGTTGCTGGTATTTTGGCCCATTTCTCCATGCAGATCTCCTCTAGAGCAGGGATGTTTTGGGGCTGTTGCTGGGCAACACGGACTTTCAACTCCCTCCAAAGATTTTCTATGAGGTTGAGATCTGGAGACTGGCTAGGCCACTCCAGGACCTTGAAATGTTTCTTACGAAGCCACTCCTTCGTTGCCCGGGCGGTGTGTTTGGGATCATTGTCATGCTGAAGGACCCAGCCACGTTACTCGTCCTGGTCCCTTTGCAGAAAAACAGCCCCAAAGCATGATGTTTCCACCCCCATGCTTCACAGTAGGTATGTTTGGATGCAACTCAGCATTCTTTGTCCTCCAAACACGACGAGTTGAGTTTTTACCAAAAAGTTCTATTTTGGTTTCACCTGACCATATGACATTCTCCCAATCTTCTTCTGGATCATCCAAATGCTCTCTAGAAAACTTCAGACGGGCCTGGACATGTACTGGCTTAAGCAGGGGGACACGTCTTGCACTGCAGGATTTGAGTCCCTGGCAGCGTAGTGTGTTACTGATGGTAGGCTTTGTTACTTTGGTCCCAGCTCTCTGCAGGTCATTCACTAGGTCCCCCTGTGTGGTTCTGGGATTTTTGCTCACCGTTCTTGTGATCATTTTGACCCCACGGGGTGAGATCTTGCATGGAGCCCCAGATCGAGGGAGATTATCAGTGGTCTTGTATGTCTTCCATTTCCTAATAATTGCTCCCACAGTTGATTTCTTCAAACTAAGCTGCTTACCTATTGCAGATTCAGTCTTCCCAGCCTGGTGCAGGTCTACAATTTTGTTTCTGGTGTCCTTTGACAGCTCTTTGGTCTTGGCCATAGTGGAGTTTGGAGTGTGACTGTTTGAGGTTGTGGACAGGTGTCTTTTATACTGATAACAAGTTCAAACAGGTGCCATTAATACAGGTAACGAGTGGAGAACAGAGGAGCCTCTTAAAGAAGTTACAGGTCTGTGAGAGCCAGAAATCTTGCTTGTTTGTAGGTGACCAAATACTTATTTTCCACCATAATTTGCAAATAAATTCATAAAAAATCCTACAATGTGATTTTCTTTCTCATTTTGTGTACTTATGATGAAAATTACAGGCCTCTCTCATCTTTTTAAGTGGGAGAACTTGCACAATTGGTGGCTGACTAAATGCTTTTTTGCCCCACTAACAGCAGAACAGCTACTTAGATCTACTACCTCTACTGTCTGAATCGGAGACTAAAATCCCCTTGGCTCACTGCAACAGCTATCCTCCTTGCCCTGTCTATGACCTATGATAATTTACTTTGTGCTTTCTCTCATCTCAATCTCTTCTGGCCATCCCTCCTTCACCCCCTCTTCTCCTTTCTCTGACCTGTACTCATTCTCTATGCAACCGTCTCCCACCTTGCTCCTTCTTTTCCCCTTCCTGACTGATAGGCGTTGGTCAGCGGTATGGTAATGAGTTGGAACTCCAGGAAATGAGGGTTGACCTGCAGTGTGTGATCCTGTAATCAGGTTGGGTAAACGCTGGGGCCTTGCCCTGCCACCCTCTTTGCCTCTGCACTCCCTGCCCCAGCCAGTCTGTCTGTCCACCAGTGAGCCTTATCGTTTAGTCAGGTTGGAGAGGGGAGGGGAGATGAGATGACAACACAGACACCCGCTGCCATCCATCCTGTCAGGACTCCATGGCAGAGCAAACCTACATCTCCTCAGCTTGAGAGAGCAGGGATTGGATGGTGAGGAGGGGGAATGAGGGAGGGGAGGAGAGGAGGATGGAGCTGAGAGAGACAGGAGAGTAGCGGGGGGAAACAAAAGTGTAAGAAGAAAACAAATGGAAAGCAGAAAAAGCAAAGTGAGAGGAAGAATGGGAGATGAGAGGCAGGATGAAAGATGGGTCGATGTACTACAGGCTGATGAAAAAGAGAGAAGGGGAGCAGCAGACAAGACAAGGACAGAAACAAAACGAGAAAAGATTGAAGACAAATTAAGCAGAGGGCGGAAAGGGACGGGAGAGATGGGGATAGACATTAAAAGACGTCAGCCATGATACGGGGAAAAAGAAAGAGAAAAAAGGACTGTTCCTCACAGGTTCACCGCTGCTGAAACCCCCTAAGACATGAAAAAGAGGAATATTTAGAGAGCGGCACCTGGCCAGGGGGGTCACATCAAGCGCTTGACCATGTTTAAAAAGAGCCACTAAGAGTGAATAACTGTCATAATTATGAGCACAACTGGGCCAGTCAACCCTGTGCTGCTGCTGCACACAGTGGAGGATCTGGGTTATTCACACACACAGGGCCATAAAGGAGTAATATGCCTTGGGTAATTCAAAGGTTGCCTACGATAGACTAGCATCCTGTCCAGGGGGTGTACACCATCAGCCAATCCGGTGGCTACTTAATACTAGGGCTGGGAATTGCCAGGAATCTCACGATACGATATTATCACGATACTTAGGTGCCAAAACAATACGTGTTACGATTCTCACAATTCTGTATGTATTGCAACTCGATGTTCCAAGCATATTGCTCACCATATGGTCTGCTGCAGAGACACAACAGAGAGCCATGAGAAAATGCATTTTAATCAATCTATTTAAAAAGATAGCGAACAATAATATATGAAGGAAAAATACTGGAGTTTTGGTGCAAGTACAGCCAATTAGCGCTAAAATAACATTGCGATATTGTCAAAACAATACGATATGGCCTCCCGAGTGACGCAGTGGTCTAAGGCGCCACTGCAGCCTCCAGTTCAATCCCAGGTTGTGTCACAGCCGGCCGTGACCGGGAGCCCCATGAGGTGGCGCATAATTGGCCCAGCGTCATCCGGATTAGGGGAGGGTTTGGCAGGGGGATTTCCTTGGTTCATCATGCTCTAGCGACTCCTTGTGGCCGACCGGGCGCCAGCAAGCTGACCTCAGTTGGCAGTTGGACGGTCTTTCCTCCAACACATTGGCGCACATTGGTGCAGCTAGCTTCCAGGGTAAGTGAGCAGTGGGTTAAGAAGCAGCGAAACAGAGCAGCGCGGCAGGTCATGTTTCGGGGGACATAACTCCCACAGAACTACTTGACCTCTTACTCCCCTCTCTCTCTAGATGAAATCCTGCGACTAATGAAGGCTGGCTACCCAACAACCTGTCCACTTGACCCCATCACCTCCTCCAGACCATCTCTACAGACTTTCTCCCATTCCTCACTTGCCTCAACTCATCCCTGACCACTGGCTGCGTCACCTCTGACTTCAGGTTTGCCTCTCCTTCAGAAACCAACACTTCATCCCTCTGACGTCAACAACTACAGACTGGCATCCCTTCTTTTCTTTCCAAAATACTTGAGCATGCTGTAACTCTCTCGTTATCACTCTCAGAACGATCTTGTTGATCATAACCAGTTAGCCTTCAAGTCGTGTCACTCATCCGAGACTGCTCTCCACTCTGCCAAAGCTGACTCGGTGTCTGCACCACGTACTCTCACTACTGGTGTCCCCCAGGGCTCAGTTCTAGGCCCGCTCCTCTTTACACGAAGTGATTCTGCTCTGTCATGTCCTTTCATGGTCTTCCTATCATTGCTATGCAGATGACACTCTACTTTTTCTCCCTCACCCCTTCTGACAGTCAGGTGGAGACACGCATCTCTACGTGCCTGGCATATCTCAGCTTGGATGTCGGCCCACCACCTCAAGCTCAACAAAACACAGCTGCTCTTCCTCCCAGGGAAGGCCTGCTTACTCCAAGACCTCTCCATCACAGTTGACAAGTCCAAGGTGCCCCCCTCCCAGAGTGCAAAGAACCTTGACAACACTGTCATTCTCTGCAAACATCAAAGCAGTGACTCGCTCCTGCAGGTTCACGATCTTCAGAGTACAACCTTTCCACACACAGGAAGCGGCGCAGGTCCTAATCCAGGCACGTCTAGACTACTGCAACTCTTTTGGCTGGGCTACCAGCTTCTGCCATCAAACTCCTGCAACTTGGTGGAACAAGCTTCCCCCTAAAGTCAGGGCAGCGGAGTCCCTGCACATCTTTCAAGAACATCTGGAAGAAATGTGTTGAGGGAAATGTACTTGATACAATTGTGATGTATCACCTAACTATCTTAAGATGAATGTACTAATTGTAAGTCGCTCTGGATAAGAGCTTCTGCTAAATGACTAGAATGGAAAACGTAGAATGAACAATATGTGCTCACAGACCTAGACACACATTATGGTTACATATGTTTCTTATGCACAGCTCATTTGTGCATGCAAATACACATCTTGAAAGGAACTGTAGTACAAATCTGTTTATTCATGAAAACTTGAACCAAGAGGGTAAATCAATTTGAATCCCTTTGACAGCACCCCTTTTGATTTGAAGAAAACTTGACATACATATTTGCCCATTGTAGAAGTGCTCAGAAAGTGACTTTTTGGACCCGAATGCCAAAAGATTCAAGAGATAAAAAGGTACCAGACTTCCATGTCTTCATCACCGCAAAAGATAAACGGTTGAGATTGATATCACTTACAAACAGAGTTATCAAACTACTCAATGTGTCGTCATTTTTATTTAAAAAATGTATCTTAAATGTTAATTATCTAAAAACGCGTAAACTACTGTTTTTTTTAGATTCACATATGTTGTAGCTTAGAGCCTTGTGTTGTCTCAACCGATGGTGAGCACAACATGTTCTTGAATACAGTGTGGGTGCCATGTTTTGGTAACTAAATGTACTGAAATGGAAATAAAATGTACATTTCCACTTTCAAATGAAACCACAAAGATGGTGTGAGGGAGAACGTTGCCTTGAATGGGAATATCTGTTTGTTTTAATTATACTGTTTATACTCCATAGGAAACCTATTGAAATCATAGAAATATAGACAATAGTATAGACATGACCATTTAAGTTGACATCTGATGGTGGGTGGACCAGAGGCCATCTCTGAGGTAGTAATTAGAAGTTACAATTTTAATTCAATTTACATTTCAATGGTATACCAGCTAAATTACAGTGGTCTGAAGGGATAGGTTCATTCTATGAATAATTGTTCTACGCTTGAAATGACACCCACCATTCAAGAGCATGTTGTGTCTCAGATATCGGGCACAACACAAAACCCGCAGAAGATGTGCAGTTGGGTCGAAGCTACAATATACGCCCATATCAACAACAAAAATCAGAGTTTACGCATTTATGCTAATTGGTAAAAACATTTTTTTATTATAACACATTTTTTTGGGAAGAAATTATCAAATAGTTTGAAAACCCTGCTTGTGAGCTTTTGATATAATTTAAACTCAACAGTTTATATTTTACCAGTGGATGTCTCATGGTATGGTATGCAAAGTGGATGAACTTTGAACACCTTTATCTCCTGAATGTTTTGGCAATCAGGTCCAAAAAGTCACTTTCTGGCTCCTTCGTCCATGGGAAAAACATCAATGGAAAGTTCTGCTAAAATCAAAAGGGATGCTGTCAAAAATGGATTGAATTCAAATGGATTAAACCGACAGAATTGTGTGTGCGTGAGTACTGCGTGTGTGGGAGTCAGATAATGGGTGAGGACTGATGAGTCCAAGCCTAATCTCTGGCCATGTTTACACAAACACACGTTCAGATAAACACAGTCCCCCTGACCTCTTCACCTAACTTCATCAACTCATCCCCCATTCATCTCCTAACCTCTCAAGCACCCGTCTCTTTTTATCTACTTTTCACAATATCACACTACCTCCCTCTATCCCTCTCCTTCAAATTTCCCATTCTAAATCCATTTCCTCCCTCCCCTCTTTTTCTCTGCCCATCCACAATAGCAGCCTTTCCAGGAGGACCATTAATCTTCTTCAAGGAGAGCCGAGCCAGAGAGCGCTTATGGTAATCTGCCGTAGCCTCTCTCCTTACTGATCACTGCTGCTGCTCACTGGACAACACAGGAAGGGAGATCGTGGTTGGAGCCCCAAACCAGGAGAGAGCGACGCCCACCAAATCTGCAAAAGGTATTTGCATACTAATTCAGAGGTGTATACATTTAAAACGAAACTGAGAACTCCCTACCTGTCCAACCCACACCTGTCTGCCTGTCCCCTGAGAGGACTCAGAGCCTAAGGAGAGAGCATTTAGCTAGGTTTCCTATAGATAGATAAGACCCACTTCTAGTCTTTAGTCTATTTGTAATGACAGGGTAGAGGTAATAGCCCAGTGATTGTGGGGATCCATAACCAGCCTACAAGGGTTGGCTTCCACTTACAGCCTGTGAGATACAGTAGTTAGAGGGAGAGTAGAGGACAAGTAAGGGGCAGATAAGATAGAGGTGGAAGAGAGGGGAGCATTATGCGTTAGGTAGAGGCTGGGAGGCAGGGGGGCAATGAAGCAGCTGATGTTTATTCACTTGTCAAAACGCTACAGGCAAAGACATGCGAGGTGTGCCTTACGGAGACTTCAGGGCAGGGGGGGGGGGGTGTAGCTAAGGAGAGGTATTATGGTGTTAGTGTGGGGGGTGTTAGATATGTATTTACAGGCCAGGATTAGGGGGATGCGGCAGAGAAGAGATGTGACCTTGCAGCCAAGAGTCTTTTTTTTACGAGACGCCTCACAATAATCCACACACCTACCCACACACACGCCTGTGCCACCACCAAGGCCAGTCCTCTACTCTAGAGAGAGGCTGGTGGAGAGGAGGGGGTGAGGACTGAGCGACAAGGGCTCAGATCTTATATATCTCCATGCTGTCTTCGGTAACCCCCTGCAAGTTCAAAATCTAACTGGAATAATAGGAATCACTCATATCATTCTGCAGTGTAAGGTCCTTGTTTCTCCTTCTGAAAGCAGGGTCATCTCAGCTTGGATAAGAACCTAAGCACCAGGATAGCTTTATACAGTTATCCTATAACTTAATGCAATGCCTCTTCCTCCTCACTGAGGTTAAGGCTTTGGGGGTGTTGCCAACTTTCAGTACACTGTCACCTTGTTGTCTGGGGATCAGAGTTGAGGACAGGGGTTATACTTAGAGCTGTCTACATACTGTACGTCCCGCACACAGCGCTGACTTGGGATCAGTAGCTCTGTTCGGGGCCTCTGTGCCACACGGCGGGGAGGAGAGGTATGGCTCAGCGCTAAAGACTGACACTAACTTAATCACTGTTAATTGAGTCGGCTGCTGGGGAAGGTGCAACATTAAAAGGGGCAATCTGCAGTTGAGGGATGGGGCTGGAGAAATGTAACCACTATGAAATTCATTGGCAGAGCTATGAATGCAAGGACTGACAACATGTAAGTTTGAACTATGTTTTGAGGCCATATAGTTTACAAACAGTGGAGTAAACAAGCTTACATTTTGGGTTCTGATGGGGTACGACAGTAGAACTAAGCTCATGAGGCATTTATAAGTTATATTCTTCAAGAATCAAATGGGTACTTATTCATTCTTACCTTTAAAAGAATGGATGCCGCAACTGCAGATTGCCCCTTTAAAGGATAAAAACGGTAGGCAGGGCTGGCTCAGCCTGTCATTGGGTGTCTAATCACTGAGAAGACACACACACACCAGATCACTATCGGATATTAACTCAGAACCACTCAGGACCCTCAAAGGGGCTTTGATCAGTCGAGGGTCGAGGAGAGCGAACGGACAGAGTGGGGGGGTGAGGACACAGCCCACACACACCGTCAGAGGAGCGAGGGACAGAGAGACAGACAAGATGAGTGTCCTTCCCTGTCATCAGGACCCGGAGGTGTCCAAGGAGATTACAGAGGGGCATATTCAAAGGGCTGTCTGCCTCCATAGCTGCCCCCAAGAAGCTTGGATCAATTACACTGTAATTACACTGTAACTGCTTAAGTTAGGCTGCTACCCCCAAAGACAGGGTGCTACCCCCAAAGTTAGGGGGGAATGTAACCCCATTCCATGGCCTTTAATATCATCAACTTGAGCAACAACACATGCTCTTGCTAGTGATCCCAGCAGCAGTTTTAGTGAGTGATGAGACAGGTGACAGTGGGTTGTATAAAGCCTATAGCAGTGGGTTGTGTATAGCCTATATATAGCTGGTGAGTGGATTTATGAAGATGGAGGGGTCCTGTAATAGAGTGTTGATAAATTGACCAGCCTCCACCCTTCCCTGACCATAGGGACTGGATATCTGTCAAACTGTCTGGAGCTGACAGGGTTAAAAATCAACTGATAAAACTACTGCTCTATCTAACAACAGAGAAGAAAGGAAAGGACAGCATAGGAAAAAGCCCAGCAGGAACAAGCAGAGAGGAGACAAGCTCTTCCCTCTTATTAAGAGTTTCTCCCACAAATGCTGACAGCCTCACACTGCCAAATGAAAGGTTTTTGAGCACACACACAATGACAATGACATGCACACGTTTCTTTCTTGTGCCGCAACATCCATACACTTTGCTGTCGTGGCTCAGTGCATGGATGCCGTGAGAACAAAGATTTTACAGATCGTATGAGATGCTTTAGCGGTGGACTGCAGCGGTCTGACATCAAATCAAATGTATTTATAAAGCCCTTCTTACATCAGCTGATATCTCAAAGTGCTGTACAGAAACACAGCCTAAAACTCCAAACAGCAAGCAATGCAGGTGTAGAAGCATCCCCTGCCATGGAGATAGAGGTATGGAGCCATGGAGGAGAAAGGAAGAGGGGAAAAGAATGATCGAGAATCCAAATGAAAGGCTGCCAAGCAAAAAGAGGTAGAGTATCTGTACACTGAAAAGCAATACAAAAGCAGACATAATGAAAGAAGATGAGAAATAAGCACAGCATACATCATATACATTGAGCTTTTATTTCTGAAATGGGTAGAAGAATATAGATTTAAGTTTAAGTAAAAATGCCTCAGACAAAAATCACAATATCAAACAATTACTCTGATCAGAATTGGATCAGAGGCCAACAGAGTAATGTTGTGCCAAATGGAATTGTTTTCTTACCGTTTAAACTGCTATGTTTGGGGAGGGGGGGTTCCGTTTAAAACAATAAGGGAAAAAAATATCCACATTTATTCATAATGCAAATTAAATGGTCCTATTACAGATGTATGACTGTTAGGGCCGGGAAATTACGTTATCTACCGCGACCCTTTACACACACAGAACGCAGTAAAGTAGCATGTCCATAATTGATCACTTTGACAATTTTTTTAAAAGTGCCGCATCAGCAGCGTATGTACCTTTTCAGACACTAAAATTCTGCTCCAGCATAGAACGTTCAACTGTTTCCCTGACAACAAACGTTGCTGATTGATGTGCTGCTGTGTCGTTTATGCTGTTTTTTATGGTAGGGTAGCTAGAAGTGCTTTCTTTCTATTAAATGTCTTCGTAAGTTGCGATAACTAACATACTTTAAAGTACTTTTTTTAGTCAGAGCACAGGCAGCAGGCATGCTAGGATTGAAAGTTCTGGTCGCCTAGTGATGGAAGGTTGTCCCGCTTCGGCATTAATTTACAGACAAGTAAAATGGTGTTCATGTCTCCAGAGAAGGTTTCTTGTCGGCGTTTAAAAAGCCATAGTGTAGTCTACCCTAACAGACAAACAAGCATGACGTAACCAAGGCGCTTTCAAGAGGACACATATCATTATATCTGAAAAGGGTAATCAATTCAGGCTACATCAGTACCCTACTGGGATTTCATATGAGACAGAAACACCCCTACCCACTAAGCAACTAAGAGAAGCCTACCCCGTGCAAGACTGGCCCGAAGATACTGTATACCGCCAACACCAGTGCCATGAATAGCCTAAGCGAGGATATTCTACATGCAACAGACCAAAGACTGAACACGCACTTGGGTCATTAGCGAAGAGAAAGAGCAGGCAGGCCAGCATGAGGGAGAGTGAGGAGGGGCAGGCAGGCCAGCATGAGGGAGAGAGAGGAGGGGCAGCCAGGCCAGCACGAGGGAGAGAGAGGAGGGGCAGCCAGGCCAGCATGAGGGAGAGAGAGGAGGGGCAGCCAGGCCAGCATGAGGGAGAGAGAGGAGGGGCAGCCAGGCCAGCATGAGGGAGAGAGAGGGGCAGCCAGGCCAGCATGAGGGAGAGAGAGGGGCAGCCAGGCCAGCATGAGGGAGAGAGAGGAGGGGCAGCCAGGCCAGCATGAGGGAGAGAGAGGAGGGGCAGCCAGGCCAGCATGAGGGAGAGAGAGGAGGGGCAGCCAGGCCAGCATGAGGGAGAGAGAGGAGGGGCAGCCAGGCCAGCATGAGCATGAGGGAGAGAGAGGGGCAGGCAGAACCATACACGGTTTGGTAATCTGCATCTCGCAATGTCTTAATTGTCTTCCATGCCTCGCAAATTCACCAAAGTAGCCTAAAGTTCACCTCTTCCTCTGAGTTTATTTAAATTACACTACCTTCTGTAGGCCTTCATAGCCATAGTCTAGTTTGTTATAGCCTAAGGGGGAGAAATAATGGGAAAAAGTGTGATAACTGCACTGTGACTTTAATATGTGGGGTGGGGGTCGGTTAGGGATTTCTCTTAACTTTAAGGATCCCAACTTCATTTAAATGTTCACACCCCTAGTTTTATTAATGTACAGAAATAAAAAATCCTACATGTCAAAATGTAGGTGATATGCATATTGGCTACAGCTTCATGTCCAACCCGATGCCGACAAGAGGTGACAAAAAATGTGGCCAAACTTAAATGAGACTTAAATTACAAAAATATAGTGATGATTGACAAATATAATGAAGGATAATTAACATGAGCATCTAAAGGCTTGATTCTGTCGACATACTGGAGGCACGGTTCCTTCAGATCAAATGGTCACAAGAGAGTGAAGGACAGTCACCCACCTTAAATCTGAGCGGGGGCGGTTAGCATTTTAAAACGATTTAACCGTAAACATAATTGTTTAAAACCTGGACATATACTGTAATTTTATGAAGCACGTACCTTGTTTCAAAGTAACCTAGCATAGCCAAAATACAACCATAGAAATGTTGTTCTACTGGTACATTATTTTATTGTCCAACAGCATAATCCTAGTCATATTAGTAAGCCATGCTAGATAATGCATCTTTAGATCTCCCCTTCATTTTTACATGAACCCACTGGTGCATGCGGTGCGCTTTGTGAAAGATCTTTTCCTGCTAATTGCATTGGGGAACATTCGCGCATAGCCTACAGCCATGTGCGCATTGTTGAGCTTATAATATAAAGAAATAAAACTATCAACATTTTAAGCTAAAGGGTCTGATCTGTCGCATCAGCCTCATTGTTTTTTTTGTTTTTTTTTAATGTGCAGTGGTTAGATGAATTTTAAAACAGACATTTATCATCATTACAGGGACAACGGGACTCCCTTAATGTCGAGCCCTGTAGGGAAAAGTATTTTGTTGTAATTGTAACATTGCACTATTTTATAGGCTACCAAGGGTGGCTAACCATCCTCCAGGAGAGCCTTAAAGGGACAGTGTTGTATTTTGAGACAGGCTCGACTACGCAAAGAGTGTAGCATACATTTTGGTCTGATTCTCTATGGTAAAAAAAAGATAGTGATGCATGGGTCCTTGATCATACAATGACGTGCAAATGGTGTTAGTGGCATGACAAGCAAAAAGATAATGCCTAGCCCTGCCACTCCATATTCCCTTGACAAGATCTCCACAGCGATGTCAGCTCTGCCTCATGAATATTCATCCACTTCATTAACACACAAGTGGGGAAACAACATATTGCATGAGCCTGACATTATTTGGAGAGATGGGAGGGAGAGAGAAGGAATAAAATACAGATGGGACAGACGCTAGAGAAAGAGGAGAGAGTCCACTAGTAGAGACAGACAACACAATAACTCTTGACTGAAACCTCAAGAATACCAGAAAGTTGTCCTACATTATTCCACGATCCAGCAGCCCCCTCTCCCCCAATTCCAAACCCAGATAAGGCTCTCTAAAAGCAGGAGCAAAGGCAAGGACATCAGGCTGGGAATTACATGCCATTTTACCTTGGAAATCCTCCAGGAACAAAGGCGACAAACAGCTGCAATTTCTCTGCTCATGTCTGGCTGCACACACAATGAACGGCTAAGTGCAGCGTGGAGGAAGCCACAGAGCAATCTGCTGTCATTCTACTGCCATTCAGCCAGAGAAGAGAGTCTGCAACCTGGTGTTGTTTTTCCAACCTGCCCCCACAAATACACACACTCAATCACACAAGTGTACAAAGAATGTATGTTTCTTACACATAGGTTATGCAAACCCACTCCCACAACAAAGAAACTCAAATCAACTTAGCCACAGACACACACTGACAAACCTACACACAAACAAGATTATTTTCTCTTTATGCTGTAATGCCAGTGAATCTCTTAAGAGGGACGGCCATGGGGGAAATCTCCATTCTCTAGTGATGTCCTCAGAGACCCAGTGAGACAGCACACTATATTTCCCAGCTAACTTCTTTGATGACTGAAAAAGTGGGCCGCTTTGGGGAAGCGATAAGACAAAGTCAGTCGGCACCCAAAAACTTTGTCCGGCCTTGTCCCCAGCTTTTTAAGGGCTGCGGAACGAGGGCCTCGGACAAAAACACCCAACTATAATTGGAACACGGCCCAGGAATCAATACTGCTGCTCGAGTAACGGTCCTCAGCCAGAGCCATTTCATATTATACCCGCCATACCTGTTTCTGACAACAACAAAAAAATATCAATTTCAGAATGGTATGAACTATTGATTTCACTACCGCAATCCTCTTCCACCCCCAACATTACCTCTTTCTCCCCCCATCTCACTCGCCCTCTCTATTCCTCTGCCTCACCTACTATATAACTCCTTTTCTCGTTCCACCTTATCTAGATTTGTTCATCTTTTTATCTCCATCTTTACACATAACACTCCTCACTCCACCTGCATTAAACCCGTTGCTTTCACTCCCAATTTACCAGACGATAGTTTAGTATCTCCCTCTGTAAAGTCTCACTCTTATCTTTCTCCCTCCATCCATGTCTGGGCATCTCTTTGTATAATTTCACCTTTGACCTTGAATTTGCATAGCGCTTAAACCCTGTCTCAACCAACCTTGAGAGATACTACCCCTAGATGGGTGATTCATTCCCCAAATACCAAACAGCCATATGGAAATTACCTTTGAATTCAATTGGCCTCGCATCACAACAGCAAGATGGTCTACTGCTGCTTTCCAAGCTCAGATGGCAGTAAATACCAGCACGATTAGATCTGACTTTGGGGCCACGGCCGCTTCTAAATCACTGCATTGTCATTGATATTCAGATAGCTTCCCGGGGTCAGCGGCAAGGCTACTCGGCCAGGGAGAAGTAGGCCTCCAGCCCCCAGACCAGGCAGGCCTCCAGCCCACACTCTCCACACCCAGCCAGCCAGACGCTCACTAAGCTAAACCGCCACCAGCACAGCAAGGCAGCACATTTAAATACATCTAAATGGCAGATGTAATGAGCTGTGCCCGGTTTCCCGATACCGATGGAATTTACACTTACGAGTGTTTTAACAATGCATCTCTCCTATAACGCTTTTCCCAAAACACCACGCAGAGAGGTCGCTAAGTGCATTGTAGGAGCATGTGTCGATACTGACAGGCTGGAAAGAAAAGCAGTACTGCTCTCGGATCAGCTTTCTCCATTAAAAATCTTGCCTTAACAGAATGATTTCACAATACTGACGACGGATCAGAACTTAGACAGCATTTACCACCTAAGGCTGCAAATATTGAGGAGTCTTATTCTAATGCTTACCCAATAAAAATGCACTAAGTCACAGATTGGCACATCAATGCGCATGTTAGGCTACACATCATGAAATATATTGAGGCAAATTAGAGAAATTAGCTAAATAGAACAGTTGATTGAACATGAAATGTATTTCTATATAATATGAGGCCTATACCTTATTGTTTATATTTGAATGCAGTTCTCAGTTTTTATTTGAATAATCTTTTTAAACGTAGCTTGGAATTAATTGCAAAGACATTGCCGATAACTACAAACACAGAGTTGTCAGTCACAGAGAGACAGATAAACCATTTGATTCTGTTTAGCGGAGATCTTCTGTGTTTAAAATGACATGGGAGGGCATCTAACAGCGCACTTAGCTGTTCTACGAGTGGTCTGAGGCAAGCATTAAATTCCAAGCATTTTCAAGTGCAACGTTAATAACGATGGTTTGCGGAAAAGCTTGGATTTAACAATGCTCCTACGAAGGCTCTAACGATGAACTGGCCTTGCTGCTATTCCAGTTTCAACTCTTCTGCCTGCGGTTATGGAACCCCTACCTGTCCCAGACCTGCTGTTTTCAACTCTTAATGATCGGCTATGAAAAGCCAACTGAGATTTATTCCTGATTATTATTTGACCATGCTTGTCATTTATGAACATTTTGAAAATCTTGGCTCTCTCTAATTTTCTCCTTCTCTCTTTCTTTCTCTCGGAGGACCTGGGCCCTAGGACCATGCGTCGGGACTGCCGCCCGTGGTGACTCCTTGCTGTCCCCAGTCCGCCTGGCCTTGCTGCTATTCCAGTTTCAGCTGTTCTGCCTGCGGTTATGGAACCGCCACCTGTCCCAGACCTGTTGTTTTTCAACTCTTAATGATCAGCTATGAAAAGCCAACTGAAAATTATTCATGATTATTATTTGACCATGCTTGTCACTTATGAACATTTTTGAACATCTTGGCATAGTTCTGTTATAATCTCCACCCGGCACAGCCAGAAGAGGACTGGCCACCCCTCATAGCCTGGTTCCTCTCTAGGTTTCTTCCTAGGTTTTGGCCTTTCTAGGGAGTTTTTCCTAGCCACCGTGCTTCTTCACCTGCATTACTAGCTGTTTGGGGTTTTAGGCTGGGTTTCTGTACAGCACTTCGAGATATCAGCTGATGTACGAAGGGCTATATAAAATAAAATTGATTGATTGATTGATTGAACTTAGCCTTATGATGCTTTTGGGAAACAGGCCCTGGGTTTGTGTTTCACTTTAAAATGGATGCCATAACGTAATGGAAGAGCAGCAGGCTTGGTGTTAGTCTGGCTGAAAAATGGCCTGGCGTCTCTTTAAGGTGACTAAAAACATCCACTTCGTCTGTGTCACTCCTGCTCCCATCCTGTTATTGGAATGCAGGAACGAGCAGTGGAAAACCATTAGATACCGCCACTGTCTGCATCAGTCACACAAAATACATTTCATCCCACACATCCAAAACAGCCAATAGCACAGGCAGGCGTTTGCGACCCCAATCCATATTTCAATTTCCAACCTCTCAGCAAACTAATTCAATAGTTGTTGCATTCCCTCACAAGTAATCAGCATTGTGAGTTATGGGCTTCTTCTAAAGCTGCACCTGTAGTGTCACAGTGACTCACACACATTTACTGGAGCTGCACACACACACATAGTACCACCATTATCCACATATAAACTTAACACAGGTGGAAAGACACAGTTACACAACTAAACTGCCTGGACGCACACTTCGGTGCTCTTCTCCTCATAGCTCTGTGGCCATGTGGAAGCTGAGGCAGGCGGGTATTAGCGACAAATTTAGGAGCTTAAACAGCGACAGCTTTACGATGCCTGAGCGGCCTCTACCACTCCATTGCTGTCAGATTACATTAGCTTGCCCTCCGCCATGCACTTCGATTGTCTGTTATTCCTAGCAGTTACAGAAGCACCTCGCGTAAATAAAACAAAGTGTTCTGTCCTATGGATAGTGAGGAGGGCCGGGAGATGGTGTGTAGAGTGCATCTCCGCTAAATCGAGTGCTGTCCAATTTAACATATCATAACATAGAATGGATGGAGTTGGCTGGGAAGTGATGGCTGGCTAGGAGTTTGTGTGCAGTGAAACGACTAGGTAGGCATTGCAGTACCGGTAACTTTTGAAGTGTTCCATCCCCAGTCATGGTCAAGAAGGTGTTGTGCAACGGAAATGTCTTTTACCATTTTGGCCTAATCACTGATTACAGCCTCACTAACTACGGAACAACGGAACCCTGTGCCTGCTCTGAGGATCCTTTCCTGTCAACGCAGTCTGGAAGCATGTACAAAATTTGTCTTCATACAGAGAAGCACATTCCTGTTGACAACCACAGGATTTTCCTTACCGTTATGAGATGGCTGTCTCTCAGCACAACCACACTGACTGGTGAGGCCAGCATGTTAAATCAAGACAAGTACTCCACTCACACCAAAATGACATTCTCAGTTAAACAGCTGCCAAGATGAAGTCTCTGCACTCAAGCCACAACTAAACACGTGTCTGTCTTCAGACTTTCACAGGCCCCATTTTCTCATCAATAGAGCCAAAACTCTCACTTACACTGAAATAGTGTAGGCCTATCAGTTTTGAGGTGTCTGTTGGAGCAGGTGTGTGGCAGGTGAATGAGTACTTCTAGTGCAGCTCCTTGAGGGCAGCTTTTAGGACTGGGACTGTAGTGGGTGTCCCAGTTGTTGTTATCTATGCTGTCGGAGAGCATACCTCACTAAACCACTCAGATGCTCAACTAAACTCCAACATTGCTCCCTCAGTTTCAACCTGCATGTGTTTACAATCTGGAAAAATGCTGAAGGACCACACAAGAATGATTGAGAATTCCCACAGCACTTCATGTACTAAAACTAATCTTGCGTCAACATTTTATTTGGTGAAATACCAGCTGTGCCCCAAAACGCCCACTTAAAAAACATCTGCCACCGTAGAATCTTCTCTGTCTGTGCGTGGTTAACCATATTGACAATTTCACAGTTTGCTCATCTTTAGGCAGGACCTTATTCTGCAATGCAGCAACCCCTCAGCCTGGCTCTTCACATTCTCTATGGAGCCCAGTTTCTGGCAAAGGACACTGTACTGCACAACTCATGCAAACAAATACGGGAGACAAGTGATGGTCACTATTTGGCAGAATACCCACAATACAAATTGTGGGTTCATAATGTGGAGGGGAAAAAATGCTTTTACTAACGCACAGGGCCCCTGTGAGAATTACTCATGTATTAATTTCTAGGAATAACTCACCTCTTTCCCGCACACCAACTGCATAAAATGAATCTTTCCTTCACAAATGGTCAAGCTAAAACCATCTGTCAAACCATTGTCAGACAAGCGTGAGGCAGCGTAGATTGGCTAGCTAACTAGCTCAGATGGCTAACCAACTAGCTAGCAAGCTGGCTAAGTAGGAAACTACAACAAGTAGTTTGCTACATTTTAGCACGATTAGCTAATGTTTGGTAGACGATTTGTCAGGGCTTGCTTCCAACGAGCTAGCTACCAGTCTGCTGGCTAGTTAACTAGCTAGCGAGCTAACGTTAGCAAGCTACACTTAGCTACCTATCTCGAAAATCAACAGTCGAGATTGTTGAGAAGGTAAAATAGATAGATACAAGTTGGCTAAGTGCCTTCCGTATTCCTGTTAGATACCAAATTCGCACGTTCACTGGTGTTTGGTCTCAGAATGAAAGCAAGTACAAGCAAAGTTAATAATTTGTCCAAAGCAATGTTTCCTTTAGTTTTAAAACTCACCTTTTTTCAGTCTGTTCCACGACAGGATAGCATTTTTTTTGTCAGCACTGGCACTCTACATCCGGGTTATGCATGTGACGAAAGCATGCACGCCCATACCAAAACATTGTCATGCTTTGTTATTTTAGCGAAATACTTTATTCATGAATGTACATGTCTTATTAATACATTTATTAATGTATATATAAGAGTCAAAAACCTCTGTTTATTCTTTTTGAGAATTAAATTGAACATTAAATAAACTCAATTCATTCTTCTCATAGCAACAAAAAAAAACTATCAAGACACGCTATTTTTTATAATGTATTGTCTGTATTCCCCTCACTGTCGTTTGTAATGCTTGTATACTCTGTTGTAAGCTCATTGTTTTTCTATATATTTTGAATTGGTTTACAATAAAATATAAATTAAATATATAATTGCCATGCTGTGATAGGACAGTCAGTATGTGAAAAAGCCTGATGATACAGTCTTCTTCTTCTTCTTCAATAAAATTATATAACAATAACGAGACTATATACAGGGGGTACCGGTCCCGAGTCAATATGCTGGGATACAGGTTAGTCGAGGTCATTTGTACATGTAGGTAGGGGTGAAGTGACTATGCATAGATAATAAACAGTGAAGTAGCAGCAGTGTAAAAACAGTGTAAATAGTCAGGGGAGCCATTTTATTAATTGTTCAGCAGTCTTATGGCTTGGGGTAGAAGCTTTTCAGGAGCCTTTTGGACCTAGACTTGGCGCTCCGGTACCGCTTGTTGTGCGGTAGCAGAGAGAACAGTCTATGACTTGGGTGACTGGAGTCTTTTAACATTTTTTGGGCCTTCCTCTGACACCGCCAAGTATATAGGTCCTGGATGGCAGGAATCTTGGACCCAGTGATGTATTGGGCCGTAATGCACTGCCCTCTGTAGCACCTTACGTTCAGATTCCGAGCAGTTGCCATATCAAGAGGTGATACAACCGGTTCGGATGCTCTCGGTGGCCCAGTTGTAGAAATGTTTGGATCTGGGGACAAATGCCAAATCTTTTCAGTCTCCGACGGGAGAAAAGGTGTTGTCGTGCCCTCTTCACAACTGTCTTAGTGTGTTTGGACCATGATAGTTTGTTGGTGATGCGGACACCAAGGAACTTGAAATTCTCGCCCCGCTCCACTACAGCCCCATCAATGTTAATGGGGGCCTGTTCAGCCATCCTTTTCCTGTAGTCCACGATCATCTCCTTTGTCTTGCTCACATTGAGGGAGAGGTTGTTGTCCTGGCACCACATTGCCAGGTATCTGACCTCCTCCCGAAAGGCTGTCTCATCGTTGTCGGTGATCAGGCCCACCACTGTTGTGTCGTCAGCAAACTTAATAATGGTGTTGGAGTCGTGCTTAGCCACGCAGTCGTGGGTGAACATGGAGTACAGGAGGGGACTAAGCACGCAACCCTGAGGGGCCCCCGTATGGAGGATCAGTGGGGCAATTTACCAGCGGCCAGTCAGGAAGTCCAGGATCCAGTTGCAAAGGGAGTTATTTAGTTCCAGGGTCCTAAGCTTAGCGATGAGCTTTGTGGGCATTATGGTCTTGAACGATGAGCTGTAGTCAATGAATAGCATTCTCACATAGGTGTTCCTTTTGTCCAGGTGGGAAAGGGCAGTGTGGAGTGTGATTGAGATTGCGTCATCTGTGGATCTGTTGGGGCGGTATGCGAATTGGAGTGGGTCTAGGGTTTCCGGGATGATGGTGTTGATGTGAGCCATGACCAGCCTTTCAAAGCACTTCATGGCTACCGACGTGAGTGCTACGGGGCGGTAGTCATTTTGTCTGGTTACCTTCGCATTCTTGGGCACAGGGACTATGGTGGTCTGCTTGAAACATGTAGTTATTACAGAGTCGGTCAGGGAGAGATTGAAAATGTCAGTGAAGACACTTGCCAGTTGGTCCACGCAAGCTCTGAGTACAAGCCCTGGTAATCCATCTGGCCCCACGGCCTTGTGAATGTTGACCTGTTTAAAAGTCTTGTTCACATCGGCTACGGAGAGCATGATTACACAGTCGTCCGGAACAGCTGGTGCTCTCATGTATGCTTCAGTGTTGCTTGCCTCGAAGCAAGCATAAAAGTCATTGAGCTCGTCTGGTAGACTCGCGTCACTGGGCAGCGTGCGACTGGGTTTCCCTTTGTAGTCCGTAATAGTTTGCAAGCCACGTCAGAGCCGGTGTAGTAGGATCCAATCTTAGTCCTGTATTGACGTTTGATGGTTGTCTGAGGGCATAGCGGGATTTATTATAAGTGTCCGGATTAGTGTTCTGCTCATTGAAAGCAGCAGCTCTAGCCTTTAGCTCGGTGTGGATGTTGCCTGTAATCCATGGCTTCTTGTTGGGATTTGTACGTACCATCACTGTGTGGATGATGTTGTCGATGCACTTATTGATGAAGCCTGTGACTGAGGTGGTATACTCCTCAATGCCATTGGATGAATTTTGGAACATATTCCAGTCTGTGCTACCAAAATAGTCCTGTAGCGTAGCATCCGCGTCATCTGATCACTTCCGCATTGAGCGAGTCACTGGTACTTCCTGCTTTAGTTTTCACTTGTAAGCGGGAACCAGGAGGATAGAATTATGGTTTTGCCAATGGAGGGCGAGGGAGAGCTGTGTATGAATTTCTGTGTGTGGAGTAAAGGTGGTCTTGAGTTTTCCTTTCCTCTGGTTGCACATGTGACATGCTGGTAGAAATTAGGTAAAATAGATATAAGTTTGCCTGCATTAAAGTCCCAAGACACTAGGAGCTCTGCTTCTGGATGAGCATTTTCTTGTTTGCTTATAGACTTATTGCAACAGATTTTCTCTTCGTCTGAGGAGGAGTAGCAAGGATCGGACCAATGTGCAGCGTGGTAAGTGTCCATAATAGATTTATAATTTTTTTTATTTATTTTTATTTTACCGTTATTTTACCAGGTAAGTTGACTGAGAACACGTTCTCATTTGCAGCAACGACCTGGGGAGTAGTTACAGGGGAGAGGATGGGGATGAATGAGCCAATTATAAACTGGGGATTATTAGGTGACCATGATGGTGTGAGGGCCAGATTGGGAATTTAGCCAGGACACCGGGGTTAACACCCCTACTCTTACGATAAGTGCCATGGGATCTTTAATGACCTCAGAGAGTCAGGACACCCGTTTAACATCCCATCCGAAAGACGGCACCCTACACAGGGCAGTGTCCCCAATCACTGCCCTGGGGCATTGGGATATTTTTTAGACCAGAGGAAAGAGTGCCTCCTACTGGCCCTCCAACACCACTTCCAGCAGCATCTGGTCTCCCATCCAGGGACTGACCAGGACCAACCCTGCTTAGCTTCAGAAGCAAGCCAGCAGTGGTATGCAGGGTGGTATGCTGCTGGCGTTGATAATAAATCAAATGAACACAGAACAAAAATAACAAAACACGAACAAACAACCGAAACAGTCCCGTATGGTGCAAACACTGAAACAGGAAACAATCACCCACAACACACAATGAAAAACAGGCTACCTAAATATGGCTCCCAATCAGAGACAACGACTGACACCTGCCTCTGATTGAGAACCATACTAGGCCAAACACATAGAAAATGACCTACAGAACAAAACATAGAAAAACAACATAGAATGCCCACCCCAACTCACACCCTGACCAAACTAAAATAAAGACATAAAACAGGAACTAAGGTCAGAACGTGACACTTATTCAGCTCCTTGACTGCGGTCTTAGTGCCATCATCGGTTTGTGGTGGTAAATAGACGGCTACGAAAAATATCGTAGATAGTGTGGTCTACAGCTTATCATGAGGTACTCCGCCTCAGGCGAGCAATACCTCAAGACTTCTTTAATATTAGACATTACGCACCAGCTGTTATTGACAAATAGACACACACCCCTGCCCCTCGTCTTACCAGATGTAGCTGCTCTATCCTGCCGATGCACGGAAAACCCAGCCAACTCTATATTATCCGTGTCGTTGTTTAGCCATGGCTCGGTGAAACATAAGATATTACAGTTTTTAATGTCCCGTTGGTAGGATAGTCTTGACCCTAGATAATCCAGTTTGTTTTCTAGTGATTGCACATTGGCCAACAGAACCGATGGTGGTGGCGATTTACTCACTAACCTACGAATCCTCACAAGGCACCCCGACCTTCGCCCCCTGTATTTTTTCTTCACGTGAATGATAGGGATTTGGGCCTGGTCTCCAGGAAGCAGTATATCCTTTGCGTCTGACTGATTAAATAAAACCCTTTGATCAGTTCTAGGTGAGTAATCACTGTGTTGATGTCCAGAAGCTATTTTCAGGTAGGCCAGTTGAGAACAAGTTCTCATTTACAACTGCGACCTGGTCAAGAATAAGCAAAGCAGTGCGACAAAAACAACAACACAGAGTTATACATAAACAAACGTACAGTCAATAACACAAAAGAAAAGAAAAATAGAAAAATCTATGCACTGTGTGTGCAAATGTAGAAGAGTATGGAGGTAGGCAATAAATAGGTAGGCAATAAATAGGTCCTAGAGGCAAAAATAATTACAATTTAGCGTTAATACTGGAGTGATAGATGTGTAGATTATGAATGTGCAAGTAGAGATACTGGGGTGCAAAAAAGCAAGAGAGTAAGTAATAATATGGGGGTGAGGTAGTAACTTTATGTACAAAATAAGTTACAAACAATGCAAAAAAACGAACAAAATAGCACAGTTGGTTAGGAGCCCGTAAAACGGCAGCCATCCTCTCCGGCACCATTATAAGAACATTGTAAGAACATGCAACAATTTCAAAGACTTTACTGAGTTACAGTTCATATAAGGAAATCAATCAATTGAAATGATTTCATTAGGCCCTAATCTATGGGTTTCACATGAATGGGAATACAGATATGCATCTGTTGGTCACACCATTTGCCTCATGCAGTGCAGCACATCTCCTTCACATAGTTTATCAGCCTGTTGATTGTGGCCTGTGAAATGTTGTCCCACTCCTCTTCAGTGGCTGTGTGAAGTTGCTGGATATTTGCGGGAACTGTAACAAGCTGTCGTACATGTCGATCCAGAGCATCCTAAACATGCTCAATGGGTGACATGTCTGGTGAATATGCAGGCCATGGAAGAACTGGGACATTTTCAGCTTCCAGGAATTGTTTTCAGATAATTGCGACATGGGACCGTGTATTATCGTGCTGAAACAAGATGTTATGGTGGCAGATAAATGGCACGACAAAGGGCCTCAGGATCTCCTCAGTATCTCTGTGTATTGAAATTGCCAATGATAAAATGGGATTGTGTTCATTGTCCATAGCTTATGCCTGCCCATACCATAACCCCACCGTGGGGCACACTGTTCACAACGTTGACATCAGCAAACCGCTCGCACACACGTTCCATACACCATATCTGCCATCTGCCCGGTACAGATAAAACTGGGATTCCTCCGTGAAGAGCACACTTCTCCAGTGTGCCAGTGGCCATCGAAGGTGAGCATTTGCCCTGTTGAGGATGATGAGCAGGCAGATGAGCTCCCTGAGACGGTTTCTGACAGTTTGTGCAGAAATGCTTCAGTTGTGCAAACCCACAGTTTCATCAGCTGCACAGGTGGCTCGTCTCAGACGATCCCGCAGGTGAAAAAGCCGGATGTGGAGGTCCTAGGCTGGCGTGGTTACACGTGGTCTACGGTTGTGAGGCCGTTTGGACATACTGTCAAATTGACATTTATGGTACAGAAATGAACATTCAATTCTCTGGCAGCAGCTCTGGTGGACATTCCCACAATTAGCATACCAATTTCACAATCCCTCAAAACTTGAGACATCTGTGGCATTGTGTTTCGTGACATAACTGCACATTTTAGTGTGGCCTTTTATTGTCTCAAGCACAAGGTTGCACCTGTGTAATGACCATGCTGTTTAATCAGCTTCTTGACATGCCACACCAATCAATGGATTATCTTGGCAAAGAATAAATTCTCACTAACAGGGATGTAAACAAACATGTGCATCACATTTGAGAGAAATAAGCTTTTTATGCATATGGAAGATTTCTGGCATCTTTTATTTTAGCTCATGAAACATGGGACCAACACTTTACATGTTGTGTTTATATTTTTGTTAGGTATAAAATAATCAAATAAATCCCTACTTACTTCTAGCACATGCTCCCCCCAAAATCCCTCCCAGGCCCCCCAATCCCATTAAACTTAATCTATATCATTCTGAAACAATCCACCATTAGGATTATTCAGCATGTCAGCAACCTTTTCCACAGTAACATTTGTTACCTCCAATAACTCTTTTGCCATATCCACAATAACCTTCAAGCTGGCATTTCCGCTTTCCACAGCCGAAGTCGTGTTGATAATCTTACCAATGAAAGCTATGAAGTAAACTTTATTCATTATCAAAGTGTCCTTTGACAAAGCACATTCAGGAGCGCAAGATTTCTGAACAGGTCTTGAAACCATGCCAGGACCAGCAGAAGCACCAGCCCCGAAAGGAAGTCCACTTACTACAGGAGTCCGCACTGTAGTTACACCAATCTGCATATGATACATCATGACTGATTCTATTGTAACGATCGTCTGTTGAATTAGGTGTGGACCAAAGCGCAGCGTGGTAAATGTTCATGTTATACTTATTAAAACAGAACACTAAACAAAACAACAAAGAGAAAGAACAAAAACGAAACAGTCCTGTACGGTGCAGCAACACAAAACAGAAAACAACTACCCACCAAACCAACATGGAAAATGGCAACCTAAATAGGCTCCCCAATCAGAGACAATGAGAAACAGCTGTCTCTGATTGGGAACCAATTCAGGCCACCATAAACCTACATACCCCTAGACCATACAAAATCCCCATAGATAAACAAAACACCCTAGACAATACAAAAACTAAACAAACCACCCTTGTCACACCCTGATCTAACCAAAAAATAAAGAAAACAAATATAACTAAAGTCAGGGCGTGACATCTATTTCTCTGAGCCTATCTAGCCTCTCTCTTAATCGGATAGGGTGTAAATAAGGCCCTGTGTTCTCATCAAACTCCATCACAACTTTCCACTCCGACACATTTTTACTCTTACACCCTACCTTATGGTGTCTTTATGCTTTCCATACTAGACGCTCCACTGCTTTCAGTATCATGATCTCTCTTCTTCCTATGTCTTTCCACTACAGACCATTCAGATCCTTGACCCTCATCCTTCCACTCCATATCATCAGAACTGTCACCCATAAAGATCGCATTCCAGCACAGCTGTTGCTTCCCCAACCTTTTCTCCATTTCCTCCACTTTTTCCTCACTACTCGCCGCCATTTGATCTCATTCCAGGGCCATGTTCATTACGAAAATGTTGTAGATAGAAATACCACAAATAGAGCTGATGTGATTCCTTATTCTAGATGTCAGAGAGGCATGTTTGTTCTATCTGAACATTCCAAAACGTTGTGTCCTCCTGTACGTGGCCCTGGTGAAAACTGTTGAAGCAGAAAGTGACAATGTCACAGTGTTGAAATGAAAGATGTGAGTTTCACAGACAGATTGCATATTATTTTGTGGACTTCTTCCAAGCAGTTGTCTACTGGGATATATGGTTTTGAAGGCAGAATAAGTTTATAGAAATATAGTAAAGAAATGTAAAATATTTGTCAAGAAGAAAAAAGATAACTTTAAACGTTTATTGAACTCTTACTAAAATAAAAAAATGCATTGGCACCAGCATTTGGATGTTGGCTTGAACATTCGTGATGTTCCCGAAACAGTGGATGTGTTTGCTCTTTCCCACTCATAACAAGGGGAACAGCCTTGACAGGAATACCATTACATTACATTTAAGACATTTACATTTAAGTAATTTAGCAGACGCTCTTATCCAGAGCGACTTACAAATTGGTGCATTCACCTTATGATATCCAGTGGAACAACCACTTTACAAAAGTGCATCTAAATCTTTTAGGGGGGGGGGGGGGGTTAGAAGGATTACTTTATCCTATCCTAGGTATTCCTTAAAGAGGTGGGGTTTCAGGTGTCTCCGGAAGGTGGTGATTGACTCCGCTGACCTGGCGTCGTGAGGGAGTTTGTTCCACCATTGGGGTGCCAGAGCAGCGAACAGTTTTGACTGGGCTGAGCGGGAAGTCAATCACCACCTTCCAGAGAAATATTACATATTTCATTTGTGATTTTTACTACCAAGCATAACACACATGTTCATGAGTTATGCAAAATCTTTGTTATTCCAAGCCAATAGAATGCAGTCACCACATAGTAGTGTGTTACCCTGTGACAGTGTCTGCTCAGTCTGCAGGGTTGGCACCATGTTCTCCAGTAGCTCCACTCTGAAGGAGTTTAATGCAATTATAAATAAATAAGCATGTGGTGGGGAAGAAGACCCGGGCCCTTTGGGGACAAGCTGAGAGAAAATAGTGGAAGTTTAATTAAAGCTGCAAAACCATACTCCTACTCACACACACACACACACACACAAACACACACACACACACACACACACACACACACACACACACACGGAAACAAACACACATAGTGAAACACACAAACAAACACATACTGTCGGAAAATGTTGTGTGTGTGTGCTCATGGATGGGCTTTCATTATGTGTAGCATCTGGAGAATATCCTCTCATGTGGCCACACTTATCACTTCATTGGTTTTGATAATGTAATCATTATCATTAGAAAGAAAGGATTTACCTGAATGTGGAAAAAAGTGAAGGCAAGATTTCCAGGAGGCAGGTCAAGTGGTGGTACAGTCAGCGTGCTTCAGTTGTGCACTCCTATCCCCACACCATAAAAAGGCAGCACATTGTCTTTTTTTGCTCATGTTTTTTTCTGGTGAATGATTGAACTGCCAGTCTCCCTGTAATTACCTGAGGGGTGTCAGGCAAGCAAATGTGCAGCCAGTAAAATGTTGATGAGGGAGTATTGAATTTGCACTTTAATTAGAGTGCTTATAGAGTGTGGATTACACGTAGCACTCCAGGGTCACCGCTCTCACTCAATTACTTCACCAACCACACCATGGGAGGAGGGACAGCAGGGGGAACGGGAGGGTTAGGGTTAGGAGAGAGAAGGTACAGGAGGAAATAAGGAAGGTTGGATATGACAGGATGAGGGGCTGAGGTGCAGTTGAGGTCACTTAGTGGACTGTACTGAGGACATGTGAGGAGAGTGAGAATAAATAATAGATGGGGTAGGCAAAAGGAAGATCCTAAGAAAGGAAGAGAATTATGAAACATTGAGCAGAGAGGAAGGTTGAATACATTCCCAGTGCACTTCTCTACGTTTTATTAAAAGCAAGTGGATACCAACCACTCAGTCCAACAGTGATGACTTTTTGTCTGTTGAAGTGTTTATCTCTCCATTTTCCATTTATGTGCTGTTTATTTACATAATTATCCTTAAAGTTGAAGAGTCTGGACCGAGGAGTCAGTAAACAACAACATCAACCACAACAATGCGCTGGAGTCCCTGGGTAAATTCACAAATGGATTTATTGAGCCAATGAGTGAATATCTCCGGCCATTTAGAGTGGATTTGTCTGTTAGGCAGCGATAAACGACAGCTTGCCTTTCTTCGGATTAGCTCCTGAGTTCTGAAAAGGAGATCGTTGAAGGACGTGCTTATAGAGTAAACAAGGCAATGGCAAAAAGGAGAAATAAACTATTTTGATTGCTTGGCTGCACTTTAAAAGACAAAGCGAAATAATATGAATAATTAATTGTTACAGGTCATTATGGCGGGCTTTTACTGCTTAATTACTTTTTGTGTTGTTTACACAATCAAGACAGACTCAGATTAAAACATTTCAAAGGGATAACTTGAACAGAGACAATACAGTGGCAGAAATCTGTTTAAAATTCTTCAGTCAAACTTATATGATAATATATAATAATTAATGAGAAGAAAATGTATACTTTTTTTGATATATCCCTACACAAAATGTGTGAACAGACACAGAGGAATGACTTGAAGCATATTAGCCTCCTGTACTAATTTAGAAAGTAAAAGGCCTACAATGATTTGTCCATTGTCCACATGCTTTGCATAATAATAATTAGAATGGGATTTGAGACCACAGATCAGAACAGATCAGATCTCTCTCTCTCTTTCTTTCTTTCTTTCTTTCTTTCTTTCTTTCTTTCTTTCTTTCTTTCTTTCTTTCTTTCTTTCTTTCTTTCTCTCTCTCTCTCTCGTCAACATAGAGGACGTGTAGCCTTGTGTGTAGTCTTCCCACAGGCCCTGAAGGAATCTCTCCCACCGCACTCACATAATCACTTCAGACCCGGCTGCTTAGGCCAACATATCCACCGAGACTCACCAGCCCCTCGCTGCAGGCCAAGTCAGACCGCTGAGTGAAAAAAATCAACTGTAAAGACAGAAACAAAAAACTACAAGTCAGACGCTGTCATTTAGATGCCTACTGTCACATGGTATTCTACTATATTTCACTGTGGTTTGTATGGAAATGAATGCTGGACTTTAGGCCTACACTCAATGGATAATGTAAGACTAAATATTCAGTGTGTGTTTGCTTGATCAGGCTTGTATCCTTGACTTCACTGCCAAGGAAATGAAAATATGCATAGAAAAAGCTCACAACACCCAATCCACAGACTAAATGGGCTAAAACTCCCTTCAACGATAGTAAAGGAGAGGGCTTTAATGGTGTGTTTAATGATTCCTTACTCTGGCAAATGGACTTTTTCAAAATCCCAACGCTGTTAGAAAGGGACTCTTTCTCCTCCAATTAGAGACGGTCCCACTATTCCAAACGGAGGTCGTTTTCTTTATTGAAAATAAGAAATCAGTGCTGTTTGTGCTTGCTACCTCTCTTATGACGAGCTTGAAATGCATACTCAATCAGTTAGCCGAGTGGAAAAGAGTCCTGCAATGAAATGATTAAGTTGAAAAGATAGTTTGAACATTTCCAGAAAGGCCTCTTGAGGGCTGAGAACATAACAAGATAGGTTGTGTGCTCTGGGACATTAGCATACATTTGTGGGAACCAGATTCTCAGTTTGCCCAAGATGGGAAGGGAATCTCTTCTAAATCCAACCAATATAATGCTTCCCAGATAGATGTCCTATTTGCTATTTCAGTTTTCTCCCCACGTTGCTTGTCAAAGGAGCCAATTACTAATATCTTAATTAGCTACTAGGAGATGAAAAGTGAGGGAGAAATATTTGAAGTGGAAGCTGCTTGGACACAGTTAGGCTGTAGCCAGCACTATGCAATTGGAATGATAATTGCTTCATAAAGCCTGGAATAAAACAATTCTGCTATGATTGACTTCTCAGCAAGGTGAATCTCAGGGCTATGTGCCATATACTGTACCTGCACTGCTGCACTTCCAACTAAGACATTCTGGCACACAAGTCATGTTCTTCACACAGTTTAGCCCATACTGTATGTCTGCTCACTGCAGTAGATACCAATCAGCTCAGTATGGGTTTGTACTTGTCTTTATCAATCTGTCTTCCTGACATTGAAAGGGCGTAATGACTCCAAGCCACAGGTCAATGCACTTTTTCTTCTCTTCCATCCCCAAATTAGGCCATTAGTGCAGCAGTGCTTATAGACAAACAGAAACTGCTGTGGCCTTTAAAGATGCCATCGACTTTTTAATGAAGTCTCATTAAGGCACTATGAAGTGATACAGAGTAAAGCCCATCCTATCTCAGTTGTGTGTTCGGAGATTCTGAGACACAGAGAATAGTGTGTTCTCATTTCAGTGTCGTAGAGAAGAGCTGAAACAGAAACATTTAACATCTCTGTCATCAGTGTCTTAGTAATACCTTATCATCTCCCAAAGCAATACTGACTTTTCTTTTAACCGCTCCCTCTTCCCTTCAGCCATCAATCACAGTGTTGATTTGTAGAGAGA
The DNA here is from genome assembly GCF_029448725.1 of Salvelinus fontinalis. NCBI lineage: Eukaryota > Metazoa > Chordata > Actinopteri > Salmoniformes > Salmonidae > Salvelinus > Salvelinus fontinalis. Next base: position 19,343,345 of record NC_074698.1, read on the forward strand.
GAGAGAGAGATCAGAAATGCATGACCTGGATTTGGATAGCTTCAGACGTTGACTCCTCAGAGGCACAAATGGCCTTTGAATCTTTTGAATCCCAGTCTGTAGAGGAGTTATCCAGCGTCAAGGTGTTATTGGAAAAGCTTCATAGACCTCACACATGGGACAGGACACTGACCTCAAATCTTCATGCATAGTCTGAACTAGCAGGACCTGGGTTGACCCATCATCACACATGTTACTGACAAATAGAGGGTTGGTAGGTTGGCAGGTAGCCTAACGGTTTGAGCGTTGGGCCAGTAACCAAGAGGTCGCTGGTTCGAATACCTGAGCCGACAAGTTGAAAAACCTGTTGATGTGCTCTTGAGCAAGGCATTTTACCCAATTTGCTCCAGGTGCACCCTACTACTATGGCTGACCCTGTAAAACAACACATTTCACTGCACTTATCTGGTGTATATGAAAATAAAACACTTTTTTTTGCGGGGTGGGGGGGGGTGACACACTCCTAGGGCCATTCTCACATGGCATCACCAGATCAAACTGTTCTACCTCCTCAAATCAACTGACAGACTGGGAATGGCTTCAGTCTTCTTTGTACATAATTCATATAGATGACAGATATTCTCAGGCAGTGGTATATTAAAAACATGGAAGTATCACATTATTATATAAACGCTTGGCCCAAGAACCAATAATGAATATAATTGCATCCGTTCAGGCATTCAGAGGGGGGAGCTTCTTTTCATCCTGAAACAATCTCGAGCTCCAATAGTCAAAGACCTGCAGTCCCGTCTAGGACATTAGTTTCAACCAATCGTGGAAAGGCAAGAGAGAAGGTAGTCGGGTTAGCCACTTAAAAGCAGCGCACCAGAAACTCTATTATTGGAAAAGTAATGGAGACCGACGTTTGTCTGTAAGCTTTGGCTGTTTGGTTAATTACAGATCTATGAACAACATTGGCACTCATTTACATACAGCAGAGCTGTTTCTGTCGCTGGTGGCACTTGTCTGGAGGAGAGAGAGAACGAGAGAAGGAAAGAGGGGAAGAGAGAAGAAGAAACATGACATAGGTGGAAATGTTGAGAGAAAATGGAGAGATAGCAAGAAGAGATAGAGAGAAAGAGTCCTAACAGAGAGCCAGGCAGAGGAGACGAGATATTGAGATTCTCTGCAGTCTAACTGAAGTGTTGAGGAACCAGTGGGAGGGGTAGGGCTTTGTCAACACAAGCCAGTTATACACACAGTCAGTGAATCAATTGGGAATGACTTCACCTGAACACACACCAATTATCTGAGTTCTAAATATGACAAGACAAGACAACCACACTGGTAAACACAGTACAGGGAGGACAACCATATTGTCTATGCAGTTATGCTGAGACACTCAGTTTTGGCACATCATGTGAGTGTTTGTACTCAAACAATTACACATTCCATATGGTGACAGTTACAAGTTTCCTTTAGGTGTACTTCCCTAGCAAGTTCAAGGGGGCTCCTGTCACTGTGATGCTCAGGTGTGCACAGATGTTGCTTTGCATGAATCTGTGATCTGCTAGTGTTTGTAGCATTGCATGTTACTAATTCATTTAGACAGCGGGGGGACACGGGGAGCGGGTCCCTGGGGCTTTCTCTGCTTTACACACTGTATGCCACAAGCTGTCTGGGAGAGGGTAGGGGACAGGGTGCTGGTTGTGGTGGGGTGGGTGCCTTGAAACTGAACAGCTAGCAAACAAGTCACGTGGCTGCTGTGTCTGCTCTAATGAGTCACATGTCACTGCTCCATTGACGTCAGTGAACAGCGAGAGGCGTCCCACTTGGGGAGGACTTTGCAGACAAATACTCTCTCTCTTGGCCTCTTTCACTTTCTCTCCATCTCTCTCTCCATCTGACTCTGTCTTTCTCTCTCTCTCTCTCTCTCTCTGCCTCTTTCCCTCTCTCACACAAACACCGACTGACTTTACACACTAATATCAATAAAATCCATGTCCCAAGTTGATGTCTTCCTCCTGACTGAAGCCTCCTCCCTCCTCCTGCTGATTTCCCCATCAGACTGCCCTAATTCACACAGTCTCCTGAGGAGCCATGAAAGTGCTACCTGTTTTGTCTGTGTTCTCTTCCCAGCTTTCCCCTCTCCTCCTCCCTCCACTGTACTGCTGAGGAGGACTGCCTGTGGATGCTGCTGGCGCTGGAGCTACAGTCCAGTAATTAATCTCTTCAGAGGACGAGTGAGATTCCAGATGGTCCGTGTGTGTGTGTGTGTGTGTGTGTGTGTGTGTGTGTGTGTGTGTGTGTGTGTGTGTGTGTGTGTGTGTGTGTGTGTGTGTGTGTGTGTGTGTGTGTGTGTGTGTGTGTGTGTGTGTGTGTGTGTGTGTGTGTGTGTTGTTGTGTGTGTTGTTTCATTGGATTATTAACTTCTGTTTAATGACCTCGCTCCACTTTGCCTAATCCACTTCCACATTGGAGCCATATGTGCGCCTACCTTGAGTCAAACCAACAACGGCACAGAGAGCAGAGTAAGGTTTGGAAGGAAGGGCTTCCTTAATCATCTGCTCTCAATCTCTTTTTGCCACTTCTCTGAGATTCCATATTGCGTGTGAGAAATTTCAGCACCATGGACAGCTCTGTCCCCTATTACATAGGCCCAGTGATATAGCGAATGGAATTTAAACTGCGATGGAATAAATAATAGATAACCTGCTCTTTATGTCCCATTTTGTGTCTGTATGTTGATAGATGTCAGGGTTATTATGAGCAACTTGCAACAGAGGAATGTGGGTCTGTTGAACGCTCACAACCACACACTCCCGACACGCCGAGTCTTTCGCAAAATCAATAATCCAATATGTTCAGTCAGAGATAAAGGATGATCAGAAGATAGGTGCATCGGCCCCGAGAGAAGCTTCCATCACACAGGGCTTGCACATTACAGGAGCGGAACGGAAGGTGAGCCTGCCAAATGGATTCTCGCGGGAGTGTCAATCACATGCACAGTAATGATAACACGGGAGACAAATGAAGGCAATATCTTGCAATGGGATTAGACTTCCTATGAAATTGCGGATATGGGCGATTTGGGGCATTTGTCTCCACTATATTGTGCAAATATGGCAGCAATACAGTAGGCTCATATGGTTAAGGAGTAGGCTCATATGGTTAAAAATCAGGAATAGACCTACAATTATTAGCATGGTCCAGAGCAGAATTCCTACATCAGCTGTTACTCAACTCAGGTAAAACACACAGGGAGATGTTCATTGAAAATAAGTGATGTCACTTATGTAGACAGATTTCTAACAGAATACACAAGAAAAGCATATGGCTATGCTACTATTTAGTACTCGCTCCCAATTGCTGCTTAGCCTATTACCCTTTTCACACCACTGAGCCAAACCAAGCTGAGCCAAGCTGTACTAGGCTAGACGGGTTGGTTACACATCCACCATATTCTTTTCAGTTGGCTAAACATAAGACCAGACTTCTTTGATATGTGGCCCAATATCCTCAAGCGGAGAGATGATAAAATGGGGTTTTAGTTGGATGGTTGTTCTTCTGTGTGGTTAGGGGGGAAGCATGCGTATAAAAGCACCTGGGTGGCTGAAATAGCTTTATAAAACGACTGTCGGAATTCCGAATGCGATGCTTCACAGCAGGCCCGGAGCGGAAAGTCAAAGATGTAGGCGGTAATCGCCTCAATAGTGCGCTTGGCCATTTCTTCAGTGTGATTGTGAGCTGAGCCACGGCCCAACCGTCTGCCGTCTCCCGGACCTCACTCACATATCAAACCACCCATGTGTCAATAAGACAGGGAGGATAGGCAAATATGTGTCACTGTAAGAGAGGTCAATGAGTTTAGAAAATAGGTATAAGCACCTATCAGCATAGGCATATGTTTTAAACGATTTTATGAGGATGACCATCACATCATAGGCATTTTTAAACAAATAATGTCATGTTGAGCCATTGAATTAAATGCTCTGCTGCACATCCATCAATCTTCTTGCAATTGATAGCCTGCAGGTTTCACAAAGCGCTGAGTTTAGTGACCCAGCAGGGACACAATCAGTGCCAGGTCTGTCTGGGGGAATAGAGGCCCTAAGAAATCAGAGGCCATATTCGCACAATGTCACAATGTGTCGCTTAATGGACTACGTGACGTGGATGCTATTGCTGAGGATATTTGCATGGACAAATGATTGTTTAGCTTTCCAGTTTTAGGAGAGCGTACATTTCATGTCCCCCGTGTGGCGTCTGACCATAAACAGCGGTCTATGCACAGTGGTTTGGAAGTAGGCCTAGGTTATATCCCTGTCTCTCATCAGAATACTGCCAGCATGAATACTATATTCTGATCATCTCAACTCTGCCTCATGCACGTATGCATTTGTCAGGAAGGAAAAACTGATATGAAAGTCTAGACAAATAGTTTAGTTTATTTATTTGTTTTACATTTTCATATCATTGCCTCGAGGCTCCAGCTATAATGACCAGCATAGCTCCTGATGCGTTTTCACTTTAGCTGTGCATAATGTTTTGGTTTTAAGCATGCTAGAAGTCTCCAGGTCTCATAACAATTTTGCTTTGGCTATATGATTCAGTTTTCAATAAGTAACATCAACCTTGTGGACAAATTAAATCTGATATAACAAGGAGTTACACATCCATACTATTGAATGTCCAGTGTGTTATGGGGACCGGGGTAGCATACTACCAAAAACTACAGCAAGCTGATTTGTCTGTAGCTGTTGAGGCTGAGTTAATTGGCTACATACAGCCTAATCAGGTCTGGCTGATTGTCTGTTTTGAAAATTCTTCTCCAGCCTGTATCAATTTGTAACTAAATGGGAACGGTCCACCAGAGATGTATCAGAATTAGTCATGTTTTTTTTCTCTCTCAGTCAAACACATCTGCGGTCACAGGTTCATTTCTGCAGTAGGCTGTAAGACAGGGGAAGGACAGAATGTGAATTGTGAATCCCAATGTGAAAACCTTGTGGTACCATTTAGAAGCACTTGAGCTCAGAATACAAAAACCAGTCCCAGTGTAGCAGAGCACGACTCTTGTGTCCCAGCAGTGTTTGGGACCTTCACATAATTAAAATACAGTGGCTGGCATGTAGAAGAGGTGACACCGCCCCCTAGGGCCAGCGTCATATATTGCACACACTCATATTCTCACTGTAGCAACATCTAGAAGGGCAAGGACACTTCCCCTCTAACCTGGTGCTTTCTACAGATACTTTTACTCCAAATGTAGAAATTGTAGGTTATCAAAAATAGCCCCAAAAATAATAACATCCTGGGTGAAGACACTTTGAGCTTAAACAGAATGAGGCAAAATGGGAAGGAGAACTAGAGGATGTGATAGAGAAGATGAGGAGGAAGGAAAGTCAGATGCTGGGAGTGCTGGCAGCTGGTGGGGGTGGGCACGCCTGTCTGTGGCTCTCTCTGTCTCCCTCTGCTCTGCTGTGACTGTGGAGAAGGCGACAGATGGAGTCCGAAGGTTCTGCTCCAGTCCCAGCGCTGCTCCACCATTCTGACTGCTCAGGATGAGGGCCAGCAGCCAGGGGAACATGGTGGCCATGCCCAGCCCCGGGGGTCAACCACTTACAGAGGGGTCGCCCTGCCTAGTGCTCACCTCTGCTGCCACACACACACACACACACACACACACACACACACACACACACACACACACACACACACACACACACACACACACACACACACACACACACACACACACTCTCTCTGTGGAGGAAATAACAACAAATCAATTATTCTGTCAAAGCAATCTGTGAATTCAAATCAAATATTATTTGTCACATGCTTCGTAGACAGCAAGTGTACACTAACAAATCAAATCAAATTTTATTTGTCACATACACATGGTTAGCAGATGTTAATGCGAGTGTAGCGAAATGCTTGTGCTTCTAGTTTCGACAATGCAGTAATAACCAACGAGTAATCTAACCTAACAATTTCACAACAGCTACCTTATACACACAAGTGTAAAGGGATGAGGAATATGTACATAAAGATATATGAATGAGTGATGGTACAGAACGGCATAGGCAAGATGCAGTAGATGGTATCGAGTACTGTATATACATATGAGATGAGTAATGTAGGGTATGTAAACATTATATTAAGTGGCATTGTTTAAAGTGGCTAGTGATACATGTATTCCATAAAGATAGCAAGATGCAGTAGGTGGTATAGAGTACAGTATATACATATGAGATGCGTAATGTAGGGTATGTAAACATTATACTAAGTGGCATTGTTTAAAGTGGCTAGTGATAAATTTTTTACATGTATGGCAGCAGCCACTCAATGTTAGTGGTGGCTGTTTAACAGTCTGATGGCCTTGAGATAGAAGCTGTTTTTCAGTCTCTCGGTCCCTGCTTTGATGCACCTGTACTGACCTCGCCTTCTGGATGGTAGCGGGGTGAACAGGCAGTGGCTCGGGTGGTTGTTGTCCTTGATGATCTTTATGGCCTTCCTGTGACATCGGGTGGTGTAGGTGTCCTGGAGGGCAGGTAGTTTGCCCCCGGTGATGCGTTGTGCAGACCTCACTACCCTCTGGAGACCCATACGTTTGTGGGCGGAGCAGTTGCCGTACCAGGCGGTGATACAGCCCGACAGGATGCTCTCGATTGTGCATCTGTAAAAGTTTGTGAGTGCTTTTGGTGACAAGCCAAATTTCTTCAGCCTCCTGAAGTTGAAGAGGCGCTGCTGCGCCTTCTTCACCACGCTGTCTGTTAGAGCCGATTTGGGCATATTTGTATAAAAGACTGAACATACTGAGCTCCATGTACATTTGTGTAAATATATTAAATATTCATGTATATGATGAAATATTAGGTACGTACCTTTATGATTTATTTACCTGATTGAGATATATTCATTTGTTATTAGTGTAACTCAGTTTTTGGCCCCCCCTCTTGCCCATTCATTGTACTGTGTTAATTGTGTTAGTATAAAGGCAGGAAGTTGGGCCTTCGGGGGGAGGAGTCCTTGCTAGATGCGGGAGCGGTATAGTTGTTTGACCATATAGACATACAGACATATATACAGAAATACAGACAGACAGACAGACAGACAGGTCATATTATATTATGTATTTGCATTTCAAGTAATCTCTGCTTTAAGTTGATTGGAGAATACTTTTTTGTTAGATAAGAAGAATAAACATTTTTTGTTGCACCATATCCCTGGATCTCATTGAATGTTTGGCCGTTTGGAAACGTTGAGTGTGGACTGTATGCGTCCGAAACAACCCCGCTTCAGGCTTGGGCAGTGGCTATGGTAAAGAGGAAAGGAAGCCACTACACTGTCTGTGTGGGTGGACCAATTCAGTTTGTCCGTGATTTGTATGCCGAGGAACTTAAAACTTTCTACCCTCTCCACTACTGTCCCGTCGATGTGGATAGGGGGGTGCTCCCTCTGCTGTTTCCTGAAGTCCACGATCATCTCCTTTATTTTGTTGACGTTGAGTGTGAGGTTATTTTCCTGACACCACACTCCGAGGGCCCTCACCTCCTCCCTGTAGGCCGTCTCGTCGTTGTTGATAATCAAGCCTACCACTGTAGTGTCGTCTGCAAACTTGATGATTGAGTTGGAGGCGTGCATGGCCACGCAGTCGTGGGTGAACAGGGAGTACAGGAGAGTGCTCAGAACGCACCCTTGTGGGGCCCCAGTGTTGAGGATCAGCGGGGTGGAGATGTTGTTACCTACCCTCACCACCTGGGGGCGGCTCGTCAGGAAGTCCAGTACCCAGTTGCACAGGGCGGGGTCGAGACCCAGGGTCTCGAGCTTGATGACGAGTTTGGAGGGTACTATGGTGTTAAATGCTGAGCTGTAGTCGATGAACAGCATTCTCACATAGGTATTCCTCTTGTCCAGATGGGTTAGGGCAGTGTGCAGTGTGATTGCGATTGCGTCGTCTGTGGACCTATTGGGGCGGTAAGCAAATTGGTGTGGGTCTAGGGTGTCAGGTAGGTTGGAGGTGATATGGTCCTTGACTTGTCTCTCAAAGCACTTCATGATGACGGAAGTAGTCGTTTAGCTCAGTTACCTCAGCTTTCTTGGGAACAGGAACAATGGTGGCCCTCTTGAAGCATGTGGGAACAGCAGACTGGGATAAGGATTGATTGAATATGTCCGTAAACACACCAGCCAGTTGGTCTGCGCATGCTCTGAGGACGCGGCTGGGGATGCCGTCTGGGCCTGCAGCCTTGCGAGGGTTAACACGTTTAAATGTTTTACTCACGCCGGCTGCAGTGAAGGAGAGTCTGCAGGTTTTGGTAGCGGGCCGTGTCAGTGGCACTGTATTGTCCTCAAAGCGAGCAAAGAAGTTGTTTAGTCTGTCTGGGAGCAAGACATCCTGGTCCGCGACGGGGCTGGTTTTCTTTTTGTAATCCGTGATTGACTGTAGACCCTGCCACATACCTCTTGTGTCTGAGCCGTTGAATTGCGCTCTACTTTGTCTCTATACTGACGCTTAGCTTGTTTGATTGCCTTGCGGAGGGAATAGCTACACTGTTTGTATTCGGTCATGTTTCCGGTCACCTTGCCCTGGTTAAAGGCAGTGGTTTGCGCTTTCCGTTTCGCGTGAATGCTGCCATCAATCCATGGTTTCTGGTTGGGGAATGTTTTAATAGTTGCTGTGGGTACGACATTGCCAATGCACTTGCTAATGAACTCGCTCACCGAATCAGCGTATTCGTCAATGTTGTTGTTTGACGCAATGCGGAACATATCCCAATCCACGTGATTGAAGCAATCTTGAAGCATGGAATCAGATTGGTGGGACCAGTGTTGAACAGACCTGAGAGCGGTAGCTTCCTGTTTTAGTTTCTGTCTATAGGCTGGAAGCAACAAAATGGAGTCGTGGTCAGCTTTTCCGAAAGGATGGCGGGGGAGGGCCTTATATGCGTCACGGAAGTTAGAATAACAAGAATCCAGGGTTTTGCCAGCCCTGGTAGCACAATCGATATGCTGATAGAATTTAGGGAGTCTTGTTTTCAGATTAGCCTTGTTAAAATCCCCAGCTACAATGAATGCAGCCTCAGGATATGTGGTTTCCAGTTTACATAGAGTCAAATAAAATTCGTTCAGGGCCATCGATGTGTCTGTTTGGGGGGGAATATATGCGGCTTTGATTATAAACGAAGAGAATTCTCTTGGAAGATAATGTGGTCGACATTCGATTGTGAGGAATTCTAAGTCAGGTGAACAGAAGGACTTGAGTTCCTGTATGTTGTTATGATCCCACCACGTCTCGTTAATCATAAGGCATACCCCCGCAGTGAAATTCTTACTGACGGGCCCTTCCCAACGATGCAGAGAGAGAAATAATTGTGATGAAGATGAATACCCTGTTGTATGTACAGTCATGGCCAAAAGTTTTGCGAATGACACAAATATGAATTTCCACAAAGTTTGCTGCTTCAGTGTCTTTAGATATTTTTGTCAGATGTTACTATGGAATACTGAAGTATAATTACAAGCATTTCATAAGTGTCAAAGGCTTTTATTGACAATTACATGAAGTTGATGCAGAGTCAATATTTGCAGTGTTGACCCTTCTTATTCAAGACCTCTGCAATTCGCCCAGGCATGCTGTCAATTAACTTCTGGGCCACATCCTGACTGATGGCAGCCCATTCTTGCATAATCAACGCTTGGAGTTTGTCAGAATTTGTGGGTTTTTGTTTGTCCACTCGCCTCTTAAGGATTGACCACAAGTTCTCAATGGGATTAAGGTCTGGGGAGTTTCCTGGCCATGGACCCAAAATATCGATGTTTTGTTCACCGAACCACTTAGTTATCACTTTTGCCTTGTGGCAAGGTGCTCCATCATGCTGAAAAAGGCATTGTTCGTCACCAAACTGTTCCTGGATGGTTGGGAGAAGTTGCTCTCGGAGGATGTGTTGGTACCATTCTTTATTCATGGCTGTGTTCTTAGGAAAAATTGTGAGTGAGCCCACTCCCTTGGCTGAGAAGCAACCCCACACATGTATGGTCTCAGGATGCTTTACTGTTGGCATGACACAGGACTGATGGTAGCGCTCACCTTGTCTTCTCCGGATAAGCTTTTTCCGGATGCCCCAAACAATCGGAAAGGGGATTCATCAGAGAAAATGACTTTACCCCAGTCCTCAGCAGTCCAATCCCTGTACCTTTTGCAGAATATCAGTCTGTCCCTGGTGTTTTTCCTGGAGAGAAGTGGCTTCTTTGCTGCCCTTCTTGACACCAGGCCATCCTCCAAAAGTCTTTGCATCACTGTGCGTGCAGATGCACTCACACCTGCCTGCTGCCATTCCTGAGCAAGCTCTGTACTGGTGGTGCCCCAATCCTGCAGCTGAATCAACTTTAGGAGACGGTCCTGGTGCTTGTTGGACTTTCTTGGGTGCCCTGAAGCCTTCTTCACAACAATTGAACCGCTCTCCTTGAAGTTCTTGATGATCCGATAAAGGGTTGATTTAGGTGCAATCTTACCGGCAGCAATATCCTTGCCTGTAAAGCCCTTTTTGTGCAAAGCAATGATGACGGCACGTGTTTCCTTGCAGGTAAGCATTGTTGACAGAGGAAGAACAATGATTCCAAGCACCACCCTCCTTTTGAAGCTTCCAGTCTGTTATTCGAACTCAATCAGCATGACAGAGTGATCTCCAGCCTTGTTCTCGTCAACACTCACACCTGTGTTAACGAGAGAATCACTGACATGATGTCAGCTGGTCCTTTTGTGGCAGGGCTGAAATGCAGTGGAAATGTTTTTGGGGGATTCAGTTCATTTGCATGGCAAAGAGGGACTTTGCAATTAATTGCAATTCATCTGATCACCCTTCATAACATTCTGGAGTATATGCAAATTGCCATCATACAAACTGAGGCAGCAGACTTTGTGAAAGTTAATATTTGTGTCATTCTCAAAATGTTTGGCCACGACTGTACTCCTATTAGAGAAGAGTGTTGTATATCTTCTGAGGCTTTTCACCTAAACTCACAGAATGTGTATGAATGTACATTCATTTTCATCAGCGGTCATGTTGAGAGCTACAGTAACATACCCAGCAATCCTCTGCAATAAGGCAGTGGAACATTTCTGTCTGTGGTCCCCTATGACTTCTTTGTACACGTGGCATGCGTGCACTGTGTGACAACCTGATGAGAAGCCAGTCCTGACTCAGGAGGAACAGCATAGTGGGGTTCACTGGATTGTGTCAAAGCCCCAAGGCTGTGAAGTTGATGAGAGTAACTGTGTGATCTCTGTGCCACTGCTCATGTGGCAAATCAATGGAGAAGATATTTACAGCCATACAGAGTGGAGTGTTATAAGACATAAACAAGCAAATGTTGCTTGATCTACTGGTCTTCCTATTAGCCTCATGCTCATTTGTTTGTGTTCATGCACTGGACAGTAATTACTGGTACCAAGATAGCAACGTGGCATAAAAGATAACAATCCAAAAACTGGAAACTGTTTCCCTTGCAGAAGGAGAAACAAGTTACACATATTTCTAAATGTGTTTATTTTTTACTCTAGGGCTTCCTTAGACCTACATCTGTCTCCCTCCCCGTCAGAGGACATTTTGGTTCAGTCCTGTTCCAGTTTCTCCTGGAGTCTGCCTCAGTTGTGTGGGTGTCTGGGTTCATTAGCTACAGATCTGAATTATGAGTAAGGCCCCTTTTCTTATAGTCTTACAGCAGCAAAACTGTTGTTTCTCCTCACAGCAGTCCTTACATCTCCCGGGGGTGCTTTTGGAGCACATTATCAGATCTTCTTCTGTCCAGTTAAAAAGGTACAGTTGGCAAAAGCTCCCTCTCAGCATTAAAGAAAGAGTCCCAACTGAAATGTCTGTGATTTATATTAAGAGACAGGACTGAGGGAATCTCACTGGGTCTTAAAATTCTTGACTGTACCTCCTCAAGGCTCTGGCTGTTAGAGTGACAGACTGTGCTATGTAGATTGACCAGGGGGGCCAATGGGAGGGCCACAGATCCCTGACAACACTCTGGGGCTTTGCATGTCATGATGGGACGTCAGTGACACAGCCTGTTGGGATCTGAAGGGATGGCGAGATCATGTGGACCTCGAAGTAGAAGTTTGAAAGACTCACAGGATTTCTGGTCACTCTTAGATATTGTGGTAATAAAGTAGAACATGTGGAAATGGATCCTGTCGTCCATAGGTTGAACCACTACACAAAATATAAAAATACATAGATGATTCTACAATTTTGCAATGAAAATACAAAGTCAGGCTGCCTACAAAGACATATGATCCGTCTCTCTCACCAGTTTACCATTATCAAGACAGACAAAGCCCTTCCATTATCAGTGAACATGAAATGAATCCTACGAGACCATTTCAGCAAATAATTCAGCCATTATCATTCATGACTCAATCACAGTGAAGATTGCCAGGGGAAGACATGCCATCAGCCTTCAGTGGAGGAGAAGAAAAGAGAAGAGTGATGTTGGGGAAAACAAAAGGAAGACAGACTGGTGTTATTGATAAAGATATTATGCTTGGCCAGAGACAGGGTGCTTTCTATTTGGGCTGGTGATGGTAGCAGAGGGGGGTAAGGTGTGTTGGGTGGTGGGTGGTGATATGGCGCTAATCAGCTGCTGGCAAGCGTGTGAGCCGGCGGTCTCCTTGCGGCGGAACCCCAGGTCGAAAGCGGGTTTGAAGTTTAATGATGCCACCTGCCAGCCTTGCCAGTCTGAAAGCGCTAACGAGCTGGCAGCGCTGGTGGCTCGGGCCACAGCACCTGAAAATGCACCGTGTGTTTCAGGGGGGCGGGGTTCTACCAGGGCTGTTGAGGGGCCTGCTGGAGACCCAAGACGGCACGGAAGGCCCGCATCTCTTTGAAGAGTGCCCTCATTTCCATATTTCATTACGCACCGGTGACTGACAAGGCCCAGCCAGATGTTCTATTTTCAGCTATTTAAATTTTGACCTGCTTTCTTTCCACGGTTGAAGAAAAGATTAGATTAGATTTCAATCAACACACAGATGCCATGGATGATATGAACTTGGATATAGATGTTTGTTTATCTGTTGTGGTTTTTTGTTGTCTATATTCTCCTATTGTATCTTACCCCTCTGAGTAAAGGTATTGATAACACACAGACAGTAGCTGCCATTTAACTTCAGAATCAGGAAATGTTTCCAAAGTGACTCGGCACCTTAGACTCCAGCACAGTCCCTGATTCATTCCAATGGTATTTCCTTTGAATTGGCTGTTAAATTGCAGTGTCCTTACTCAATCTAACACTCAAAACTACATCAACAGCCCTGACCTTTCTGGGTGTCTGCAGCAAATGGCACTTTGTCAGAGGGAGTGAAGGAGCCCTAGGATCAATGTGATTGTCTTGGTATACAACAGCATTTCACTCTGTATATATGCATGCCTATGGGTTTGTCTGTGCATGATTGAGTTGTATTAGATAACAAAATGATGGCAGAGGAAGAATGATAGTGATCAGTGGGAGAAAGGGAGCAGAGAAAGAGACAAACTTTTATTTCGACAGGAAAAATATAGCTAAGATGACCTCCACAACCTCGCCCCTTTTCTCTCTGAAAGAAACGAAACTAGGCCAAAGGAAGACAGGTATTTAGAAGAATCATGTTGGGTGACTATGAGAGTGATCATGTACGGAGTGGTAAACTACAGCTGTTTCTGGTCTGAGTGTGTAGGGTGCCTGTGAAACCACAGTTCTGGAATCAGAAAGGGCTGTCAACACATGAGCATATCCATCACTCTAATTTAATCAGGTTTTAGCACCGTCAGCCTGTAACTCAATCATGACCCTGGTTTCCCCTTTAGCAGCCCCTGCCACCTGTCATCACCACACAGTGCGTGTCAGATGAGGGTGTGTCGTTGGTATTATACACTGGGGTCGGTACGGCACAGCTGTACGTGTGAGGGTTCACCTGCTGCCTGTCAAACCTAATTTGTAGTGCAATAAATCTTGGTATACTGTACAGTTTATCATTAAAATCCACCTCATGATTCCTATTCTTCATTGTTTTAATCGAATAATAATACACAGCACCAAGCACTGAAGCCATCTAAATCTCTAAGCAAAGATATCTAATATAAGATATTCATATCCCTGATTTAACAGAGGATCCTTCTACTAAGAATGCTATGATCCTGGGTAAACATTCATATAGCCGGAGAGAGTAGTGACTGTTCTGATAAAGATTGAAACCCCGGCTCTTTGCCTTAATGGGTTATAAATTGTCAAAGAAAACATGATTAATATCAGAAGACTAAATGTCATGTTTACTTCGGATTTGAAATTGCGGTTGAACTCTGTGAACCACAGTGATGTTGGGGGAATGAGCAAGGGATGGAGGGGGGCATTGCAGAATTATTGCTGTTGTATATTGAAGCTGAAAACGAATGAAAGTGGGCTGGTGGCATGTGAACTATGTGACCACAGTGTTGCTGTGTTTACCAGTGAAACCATCGATTCGTAATACCTTCAGATTCACTACTCACCAAACATGGAGACAGATCTCTGTATTGTTCATGCTGCTATTGAAACCCTGCTAGCCTGTGTGTGCATGCATGTGTGCACACACTGTGACTCAGATTGCCTGGGTGTCTGGGATTGGCATCAAATGCTGAGTGGCATCCAGTTATACATTATACCAGTCTAAACTGCTATGTAACCTTAACATGCCTGTGTGACAGAGCTAATGTCCACCGAGTACAGACATGCAGTACAAGTCAAAAGTTTGGACACACCTACTCATTCAAGGTTTTTTTTATTTTTTTTATTATTTTCTACATTGTAGAATAATAGTGAAGACATCCAAACTATGAAATAACACATATGAAATAATGTAGTTACCAATGAGCATTGGTTGAGAATTCCAAGAGTGTGCAAAGCTGTCATCAAGGCAAAGGGTGGCTACTTTGAAGAATCTCAAATATAAAATATATTTTGATTTGTTTAACACTTTTTTGGTTACTACATGATTCCATGTGTTATTTCATAGTTTTGATGTCTTCACTATTATTTTACAATGTAGAAATAGTACAAATATATTGAGTAGGTGTGTCCAAACTTTTGACTGGTACTATAAATAAAAAATTATAGAACTTTGTCTGCATAGCATAAAGTACACATTAATGTAAATATGTAATTAGTACCTGTGTGCACACATACAAACTTGCACACACACAAACTGCGGTGGACGCATTCCAAGTACCTACTCAGATTGTCAGAAAATCTGAAGCAGGGGATAGGTATACGGGGCGACAGGTAGCCTAGTGGTTAGTGTTGGGCCAGTAACCAAAAGGTTGCTGGATCAACTCCCGGAGCAGACAAGGTAAAAATCTATTGTTCTGCCCCTGAACAGGGCAGTTAACCCACTGTTCCCCAGTAGGCTGTCATTGTAAATAGGAATTTGTTCTTAAAGTAAATTCTGGATGGACAGTGTGTTGCTGGCCGATGTGACCAAGAGGTCATGTGAAAAGAGTAAAAATGCTGGCCAGTGGTTAAGAATTCATGCAAACTTTTCTTTGTACAGCCGGTTTCTCACTATTGACTGGTCTTCCAGTTCTAGGGAGCCGTCACCACGTAATAAAGAGGACCAATAATATATATCTAATTTTATATTGTGACAATATTTTGTATGACTAAGCAGAGGTCTCACGGTCAGAAAACTACTCATGGCCCCAATTACAGTGGTCTCTGATAAAGCACAGAAAGTAGTCTTCAGATTAGTTTTCTACAACCTGAAGATTTCAGCATAATCAAAGGGGTTCTTTGTAAAACAAATTAAAGTTGTGAAGGAAACAGCTTCATCTCTCAACTGAAACAATTATTGTATTGGAGACAAAGCCTGTTCCAACCTTTAAGAGGGGAAGGTCTTATATGTGACGTTTTATGCCAATGTGAAGAGATCCTTGACATTTCCAGCATTGTGTTGGCTGCACATCCGTTTCAGAGTGTTCCCAGCCTGAGAGACGCAGTGTGACCTGATGACATTCACAAACTCATCAGGCAGAGCCATGACATTCTAGGAGAAACACCTCCGCACCAGTCTCCCTGAGAACCAGGTTTTATCTGCTCTGTTGATTACTCTCGGGAACATTATCATTGCTTTATTGGTTGCTAATACAATGCCAACCTTTATAGTTTGTCTGTTATCCTTTACTCCCACCTGCCTGGTTTTAGTCAGTGAGTGATTGCAGACCTTCCTACAAAATGGCCTATAATGGTGCAGTGCAGCTTTGAACAGATGGTCAGATCATGTGAAGATCTATCAAAAGGCAGACAGCAAGAGCATGTTAAGGGCTCATCTGAACTTGTGGGTGAGCATATGCAGTACCAAGCATGTTGTCATACTTTAAAAATTACACACTGGACCGTAGTCAAGCGTATTATTTACATTTACGTCATTTAGCAGATTATGATATACATGTATGCAGACAAAGCCGCCAGGCAGAAAAGGAGGGCAAGGACGACAAAAGGTGGAATGAGGCAAAAACAAAGAGCAAAATATTGAGTCAAGCTAGTGTGGGGAAACAAAAATGACTGACTTCATGATTTCAAACCTATAACGTGGTACGAGAATATCATGTTTTAGGATCAAATCAGTCCTGAACCCCTTTAAACACCAACTACAAAGAAATACAGACAATTTTCTCTGTACACAGGAGAAAAGACTCCTTCACTTTATTGCTGCACAACCATGAGGTATGAGGGGAAAAAAAGAGACTGTCAAAGGGGACAGAACTTGTGCGGTTTAGCCTCTTTGCATCCACTGGTTTCAAGTTAGAGGTGTAAGGGAAGTCAGTGTTAGAATAAGTCATTTTTTTCCTCAAGCCTTTGGTCCAGCAGAAGAGTTTAGAAGTCAGGACCCTCTTTCTTCAGCTTGCTGTAGTCCATGTTCACTGAGTAAAACTATGAATGAAATAAAGGAACAATAAAGTTTAAGGACAAGACCATCAGAGATCAAATATTGATGAATAACAGTAGATATTCTAAGCAAAAACCTGCCTTTACTTTCTGAATCATTCCCAGGTTTGTTATTCAGTCAGTGTCAAACTTGCTTTGTTGTTGTGACTGACAATTAGATTGGCTGATCAGATTACTTACTAAACTAACAGGATTATACTGTATAATTAATTCAACTACGGGATGAGTGGAATCAGACGACAGCTCAATGACATTTTTGGCTCAAGCCACTACATTAACATGTTCCCTCACTGCGCTGTTCAACCTCTGCTCACTACCATGTGCGGCAGAGACCAAGTTTAATGCACTGACCATTGTGATAGAGGATGGGCCGTTATGTCTGGATAAATGTAAGTGAGTGACCTACCTTGTGCTGCTGTGTGGGTTCCGTCTTGTTCCATGGCTCGGGGTTGCCATTGCGATTCCAACTACAACATACATATTGAAATGAAAAGTTTAACTAATAGCAATATATGCATCCTGCACATCGACACCGGAGTCTGACTTATGACTAAAACACTCAAGGTCAATCCAGTTACTATGCGGTTCTCATTTCAGACGGTTTCCATTTGAACTGGATTCATATTAGCGGAGTGTTTTACAAGGGCCCTTACCTGACATGGGGTCCCATTGCCAGGCGCAAGAGATACGCTCCAGACATAACCGTCCCACCACCGATGAAGATGAAAAGGGGGACCAGCTGGAGGGAATAGAAAAGAGTTAGGGGGAACAATAGAGGACAGGGTAAGGCGGCAATCAAGGGAAATATGGCTGACCTCATTCAGTCAACTGGTCGATTGTTTGGTCGATAGATTTTTATGGCACAGTAGACACCTGTCTGATTCGTGCCCTTCTCAGTGGACTAATCCATTGCGGAGGCCGCTGGGGATGGCACAGCCCATCACACTAAGATGAGCATCGGCAACGCAAGGCACAGGTGCCGTGAGGGTATTTGAGAAAATTTTGAAAACAAATTAAACTCCATTGGTTTTCCATAAATGGCTACTGCTTTGGACCTGAAGCTATTTGTGAGAATATTCCTTAGGCCTATAGTATGTGTGAAGAAAATGTGTCTTAAGTATAATTAAAAAATGTAAGTGTGGCTTAGATGTACAAGGTTTGTGTCTCTCCAGAATCTGCTCTCTACCACCAATGTGTGCATTCATTGTTTCATAACTTCATGGTGTGAATTGGTTTGCCCTTTGAGTGTCTTTCAAGTCACGATTACATATAAACTCAGCAAAAAAACAAACATCCTCTCACTGACAACTGCATTTATATTCAGCAAACTTAACATGTAAATATTTGTATGAACATAACAAGATTCAACAACTGAGACAAACAGAATAAGTTCCACAGACATGTGTCCCTGAACAGGTGGGGGTCAAAATCAAAAGTAACAGTCAGTATCTAGTGAGGCCACCAGCTGCATTGCATCTCCGCCTCATGGACTGCAACAGATTTGCCAGTTCTTGCTGTGAAATGTTACCCCACTCTTCCACCAAGGCACATGCAAGATCCCGGACATTTCTGGGGGAAATGGCCCTAGCCCTCATCCTCCGATCGAACAGGTCCCAGACATGATCAATGGGATTGAGATCCGGGCTCTTCGCTGGCCGTGGCAGAACACTGACATTCCTGTCTTGAAGGAAATCACGCACAGAACGAGCAGTATGGCTGGTGGCATTGTCATGCTGGAGGGTCATGTCAGGATGAGCCTGCAGGAAGAGTACCACATGAGGGAGGAGGATATCTTCCCTGTAAAGCACAGCGTTGAGATTGCCTACAATGACAACAAGCTCAGTCTCATGATGCTGGGACACACCACCTCAGACCACGACGGACCCTCCACCTTGAAATTGATCCCGCTCCAGAGTACAGGTCTCGGTGTAACCCTCATTCCTTCGACAATAAACACGAATCCAACCATCACCCCTGGTGAGACAAAACTGCGACTCAAAACTGCGACTCATCAGTGAAGAGCACTTTTTGCCAGTTCTGTCTGGTCCAGTGACGGTGGGTTTGTGCCCATAGGCAACGTTGTTGCAGGTAATGTCTGGTGAGGACTTTCCTTAAAACAGCAAGCCCTCAGTGGAGCCTGTCTGAGCACTGATGGAGGGACTGAGTTCTTGGTATAACTCGGGCAGTTGTTGCCAACCTGGACCTGTCCCACAGATGTGATGTTCGGATGTACCAATCCAGACCATGTGTAACACCTGCACAGCCACCGCGAGGACGATCAGCTGTCCTTCCTGTCTCCAATTTATTGCCATGGCCACATCGGCAGTCCTCATGCCTCCTTGCAGCATGCCTAAGGCACATTCACACAGACAAGCAGGGACCCTGGGCATTTTTCTTTTGGTGTTTTTCCAGAGTCAGTAATAAGGCCTCTTTAGTGTCCTAAGTTTTCATAACTGTGACCTTAATTGCCTACCATCTGTAAACTGTTAGTGTCTTAACGACCGTTCCACAGCTGCATGTTCGTTAATTGTTTATGGTTCATTGAACAAGCATGGGAAACAGTGACTAACCCCTTTACAATGAAGATCTGTGAATTGGTACATTTAACGTTAATTCCAATCATTTCTAATCTATCTTCGTTTGTTTTGTTACGGTAATTTATGTTAATTCAATATATTATTATTAGTCGTTTACCGTTCTCATTGTCGGAGCGGACACGTTTGCAGAGCTCACAATTTATGCCACAAGAAAAAGACTCCCTACCCCTGGTGTAGCCTAATACCGGCAACTTCAGGAGCGTAATGGCAGGGCCGAGGGTCGTCTATAAAAATATTTAGTCAACTGGATTGCTTTCGTCCCCCCCAAAAATACTTTCGCCCAAGTCCCGAGACTACAGTTACCCGATTTCCACCAAATAAAACTTGATTTAAAAAATATATAAAGTACTTTCATAGCTAGATAACCTTTTTCAATAAAGGCCCACTACACTGGCATAGTAACGTTGTCCTCGGTTAACCGCCTCGTCCTTGACGGAGTCGAGGCCTTTTTTGGCAGGTCGCAATTCCAGGAACTAACCATCTAGCTAAACACGCTCGCTCCCTCCCACTTAAAAAGTGTAAATAATAGTAACTATACATTCAATTATTTTTGAGACCTTGCCCTTTCAAGTACATAATCCACACTGGCTACAGTAGCTAACTAGTTAGCAAACGGGGCAGTTTAAGTCTGTGGTAAATGCCATCACTTATCAATCAACGATCAATGCAGCAAACACCATATCGTTATATTCAATCTTGTCATTTTCCAAACACTCAACAATACATGACAAAAAGGCGACATTTGGGTGAAACGAGTAACGTAGTAAAAATCGAGGTTAGCTTCGAAGTTAACGTTAGCACGACGCAAATCCCCCCCCAAAAAATCTATACGATTTAGCAAATTTCCCGATTTCACATGTACTTACTGCTGGGTGGCTTTTAAGTTGCCGGCTAACTGTGCTCAGCATTGTGAGGGTTTACTTCTCCCAATTTGTACAGAAATAACCGGATTAATGTAGGCCTGGCCAGGCAGGAACAGAGCGTATTTTCAGATGCGTTTCAGAGATATCAATGATTTTTATAACTAACCCAAGATAGACTACAGTCTGTCGTTTCCAATGGGAGCAGATGAACGAATCATAGTGGGTCGAACAAACAAGGAGGTGGGAGCAAAGCACGAGCCAGTGAGATCCATTCGCCCTTGCACGCCTTCTAAACAATGCATTTTTTTTCTTTGGTAGAGTCTACAGATTCTAGTTTTGGAAACAGAAACCTGTACGGAGATAAAATGTTTCATCGATGAGAAAATTTGCAGAACTTCGGCCAAAGTCCATCTCGTTCAATCTGCTCCCACTGCCGTCCACTAAGCTTCCTCTCGTCACCATATTTGGTAGTGAGTGGAAACGCCAACCGGATGCTTCACATTTATACATCCGGTGAAATATCTGTCTCGTTGTTCTATCTGTGGAGATTCCTCACGCCCTTGAGTCCTCAACTCGTTCTTCTTCTTCTTTGGTGTGGTTTAACGGCGGTTGGCATCCATTCAATATATGTTGCATTACTGCCACTAACTACGCTCGGGTCTAAATCCCTTATAAACCCACCACCCAATTCCAATATTTAAAACCCTATCTGGACACCACCACTCAACACACTCTGTAACTCTTCTGAAGTAAAATCTCATACACCCAAATATTTCTCTGCAGCAGCCACCAGAACCTCTCTTTTCTGGGACTTACGTTCCATCCCTGTGGTTGATAACCATTGCTATAAACGTTAAGAAGCCAATCTTACTGAAGCATATGTTACTCATAATCCTATCCTTCTGTTCTGGCACAGATCTACTACTCACACGGATCCTCTCAGAATCCCTCCCCCTTGAACCATCTTCCTCTACTTTCTTCACTGCCTCAGCATAGGACACCCTCTGCACTACTCTAATCCTGGTAACCTCAACCTGCCTCTCTCGCAACAGACACGTCTGATCCATGGGCACCCGTGCAATTAACACGTAGCGCTTCTTTCCCCAATACTACACATTCCTTTGTCTCATGTCCTTCTGCACACTTCTCACACCTAGGAACCTACCTCCTACACACTGCTGCCACGTGCCCATAAGCTTGACACCTGTAACAACCTAATGTATTCAGCACAAAAGCTTGTACGGGATAACTGAAATATCCTAACATCACTTTGTCAGGCAAAGACTCAACATCAAAACTCAAAAGAACAGATAATGACTCTTCTGTTTCACCACTCACGCCACCCTGTCTGAGTCGCACCAAACGACGAGTATCACAAACACCGGGTGTCTTCCCCTTCATCTGGTCCACATTCACATTTACCGCTACCCCAGTAATAACTCCTTTCAATGGCACCCTGTTCTTGAGAAAAAAACAAGTCACCACTCTTGTTCCCATTTGTGTGGCGCGCTCCCTCTGACTGACAGAAATTAAAATAATTATCACAAGATCACTTCGGGTTATCTTCACTGACTCCACAGCACCCAACTCCATTTTCACCCACCCTGAAACCACTTATGGATCAGCCAAAAAGCAGGGGCCTACTTTCTCCAAAAATGTCACTTCTACTGTAACACTCATATTTATCCTGACCATCGGTACAAGGCTCAGGCTCCAAGAACCTCACCAAGCCTGGTACCAAAAACTGGGCCACCTCTGGTAATTCGCCCTCATTCACTTTCATTTCGACTCCAGAACTGGATCCGGTGTACGGCTCACTCTGTTTGCACTTGCCACCAGCCTTCTTCGACCTACCATCTCCCTTTTTTCGCCATCTTCAACAGATTCAATCTCACCCTCTGCCACACTTACTCTCTTCAACCTCCACCTCTCTCTTTCCCTCCATTCTCCCACAATATTCCATAAATACGTTGCCATGTGATAATAGTGCATTTCTCCTAACATACATCTCGTTTTTTACCCTCTCAAGGGACTCACTTTCCTTCTCCCTTGATCAAAGTCTCCATTCCTCTCCTCCTTCTCAACAAAGTACAACATTTTACACTGCAGTTTTATTTTCATTTTCAACCAGTAGGCAGAGATGGTTTAGTTAATCCCACCACATAATATGTTTTTCATCTGGCAGTAAATAAAGTACCTAAACCTACTAAATGTCACGTCCTGGCCTTAGAGATCCTTTTTATGTCTCTGTTTTGGTTGGTCAGGGCGTGAGTTTGGGTGGGCATTCTATGTCTGGTGTTCTATGTTGTCCTTGTGTTGTATTTCTGTGTGTTTGGCCTGATATGGTTCTCAATCAGAGGCAGCTGTCATTCATTGTCTCTGATTGAGAATCATATTTAGGTAGCCTGGTCCCACCTGTTTGTGGGTGGTTGTTTCCGGTTTAGTGTTTTCACCTTTCTGGACTGTTCGTTTGTTGTTTTTGTTCAGTATTCATTCTTTATAAAAATGTATTATGAATAAGTACCACGCTGCACTTTGGTCCTCTTCTCCTTCCACCATCGACAACCGTTACACTAAAGCTTTTACAAGCTCAATTATATCTGATTATATTCAATCACTGATTAGCCTACTTCAAGGAAGGGAATAAGGAAGGATGCTTTTTCAAAGTATTTGAACAAGACCTCAGTAGGTTTGAAGATGAATCCCACCAGTCATACAACAGAAGCATTCATGGGAGAATATTTGTAGAGGGATGTCAGATTACTTTCACTTGACTCTGTCTCACACACCTCCAGTATATTCAGTAATGATACTCCAGCGTCTTCAGGGGTAGACCAAGATTGACTCAAACTAACCCTTCATCTGTTCATCCAATACCTGAGACACTATGCCTAGCTGTCGGAAGCTCTTAACTAGGTGGGATGCAACACTATCCCCTGGGAAGCGCACAACGACATCATCCCACTTCTGATACCAACACAGCTATTTTGTTTGGTAGCCGACCGGGACTCAAACCTACGTCCTAACCACTGCACCATCAGGTCCTCTGGTGTTGAACGAAGGAGGCTATAAAACAGTATAGTACTGTTCAACTACTGCTATTTGACAGCATTCTTGTATATTATAAGGGTGATGCTACATCAGAGAACAGCATCCTCACACTACATGTGTTGTTATTCATCTGTCTCTATTAGCAGGACATTCGGATAGCTTGCCCAAACAGTGGGCTGGACAATTTAGTTTTCTGTGTGCTCTGCCAGCATCCTGCAGCTCACCAAGTTAATCAGATTGCCTCGCCAACATCTACCAATGTTAGTTTCCTCTGAATTGTATTTTCACTGAAAATTGGTCATTAACATCTCATAAGAGTTTCTGCACAGCCTGTCTATGATGCTGTGTGGGCAAGTTCCAACCAGTGAAGTAGACGTAATTTGATAGACTACAACGAACAAACCTTCCAAAAGTCTTTCAGTATTATGTAAAACAAATGCACTCCCATGACATGTATACATGATACATTTATAATTTTGAGAAAGAACTAGGTCATTGTCAGCCTGGTGTTACAATCCTAGAACCATGGAAAACATGTTTAATCGTTTATTAGGGTGTTTTTCTGTAACCAATTTCTTTACGATTACAAATACCAGTGAAAACCAGGCATTCCTTGGTGATGAGTTCATGAGGTAAATCTTGGGGCTAAGATTCATAGGCCTGTGTGGTTTAGATGTAGTCCAATGGGTGAAGCAGCCTCAACCACCACAAGGGATTTGACGTGCATGTTGTCATCTTTCCTCTGCCCACCCATCTCATTCTGCCCCATTTCCTCTTCATGTGGATGTGGTCTTGCGGTCTAAGTAGATGATGCTTGTCTATCGTAGTATAGGTTCAGGAGAATGGGGACGTTTGAAAACATAGGGGCTTCTTTCACGATTATGTAAAAAAAAATCTAAATGATAATATGGTAACTAACAATGACTACGTGTATGTAGGTGTACTGCCTAGGCAAGATGTGGTAAGAAAATCAGAGAGATATGGATTTCTGTCCACTGGACTTTCAGTTTGTCAGTTTTGCCATGACACATATTCCAGGTTCCTTAGTGTGTGGTCTTCTTTGGTGTCTTGCCAAATTTGGCATCAAACCCGAGACCTTAAATGAAAAAGCACATGATACAATTAAGACAGTAGATGTGTCTAGTTATCTCATCAACCAAAAAGAGACTTCACTACTAGTTGAGGCCTATGAGCTCTAATGGAACATTTCCATAAGCAGCTGAAGAGCAGCTCACTATTTCAACTATGAGCTGAAGCATAAAGTTACTACAGACACAGGAGCACATGGTGGAGGGAGATGGCGAGCGAGCGTGAGAGAGATTGAAACAGAGAGATAGTCACAACATCAGAGATATTAAGAGATAACAAGTTAATGTTGTTCCTCACCAAGGAACACCAGGATAGTGCCGACCCACTGCATGGTGTTGAGGACGTTGCCGAACAGAAGGACAGAGCCCAGGATGGTAAAGAACTTCCGTGTGGTAGTGACGATGGAGCAGGTGAGAGGGCCGAAGTACACCACAGTCATGAAGATGAAGGTCTAAGAGAGGAAGAGGAGTGAATGACTGTTACTATAAAAGACCCTCTGCAATGAGAATGAGAGCAAAATAGCGAAAGACCACTGTGAACCACATACTGGCACTTATCCATAAGAATCACACGCATGTGAACCAATTAAAATGTATAATGTGATTTGCAGACATGGAAATGTTTTCCTTTTAACACACACACATTGTAAATGAGAACGTGTTCTCAATTTGCCTACCTGGTTAAATAAAGGTTAAATAAAACACACAGTCACACCCATGTGAGACACACCTGTCCTAAAGCACTAGTTATTCCAAACAAAAGGATGTTCCAGAAGATGCTGGGGTGACGGTCTGTGAAGCTCAGGAAGTCCCATACCTCACCTGTCCACAACACCCCTGAAAGAAAAACACATGGGATCATTTACTGAAAGTGACACAATTCAGCATCAGTTGATTTATTTTATCCTGCTTGTAACAATTGCTTTTTTGTATTTATTATTATTTATTTAACTAGGCTGCTTGATTCTTATTTTTTAACCTCAAGTTTTAGGATTGGTTAGCCTTTTCTTCTGCTACAAATGGGGGGAAAAGCCAATTAATTACTTTAATTGTTTTGGAATAAAACCCATGCTGAGATTTGGTTCCATGACTTTATGGTGAAAATGCCTGTTCCAAAATCAAAATCAACAGTGGATTAAGGGCTCCCCCTACTGGTACAGAGCAGTAACAGCAGTTTGATTGGGTTGAATAGAACTGGGGAAGTGGGGACTGCTTTGGCCAAAACCGAAAAAAGGGTTTCTGATAAAAGTAAGGCTGTAGAAAAGCATGAGATTGGGACACTTAGACTGAGAAGGAAGATCTGAGATGAAGATATTTTATTGAATAGATAATGGTGTATTTAGTAGAGACGTGGAGCTGGCAGTGATAGAGATACAGAAGAAACACAAAGCAGAGAGATCGGACAAAGTGTATATTTTCACACTAGTGGGGGGAAACAGGTATCTCACCTAGTCCCAGCACCAGGGTGGACCACATGTTGATGTTGAGCATCATGTGGTTGGCACTGGTCTGGAAGAGACTCCTCATGTGGTCCTGGGCCACACCAGTCAAACCATCCATGGTCAGAGATAGCAGCTAGGATACAGGGAGAGAGAAGGTCACATTTACAAACCCACAGAGGCACAGACAGCGAATACACATATAGGCAGAGAGAAACACAGACCAGGTCACAGAGATAATACCACAGGCAAATGAGGACAGTTACACTCACCAACAGGATCTCCCCGAAGCCAAAAGCAGATTCTGTGGAAGTGACACTCTTGTTGGGTTTATAGAGGAACAGGGCCACCCCGCTGACGATCAACAGCACACACAGGTACTTGGCCAGTGGGTATTTCTTCCTCAGTACAAATACACCCAGAATCATCACTGTGGAACCAAAGGCAAAGGGGTGTGAGGGGTGGTTATCAGCAGCAGCCATCACTGGTCTATTAGGTTGATGTGCACATAGAAAGACAAGTCAGTCAGGGGGTACAAACCATGGCTATGTAGATTAATGGGCTGCACGTGCTCAAGGGATAAGACTGGTCAGTGTATTACTATAGAACACACTAACCTTAGACAGTGTTTACATATTGCAACATACTGGGCGGGACAGAAGACTAGGCTCATGTACTTATTGTTAGCATGACACTTGCAGTCATAGGGTAGTCTACATGGGGAGTCAGAGACTCACAGCAGGTGCATGCAAATATAATGTATGTTTATTAAACAGGGACACTGAGTTTGGAAGGGCTGATGGGATGTGTAGTTTAAAAAAGGTGCAATATGCAGAAATCACACAGATATTTCCTGGTTGCTAAAATTATAATAGTTTGTCAAATTTCAGTGTATGTGACAAAACAAGCCACGTATAGAGTAAATAATCATTGTACCATACAAAACCGAAAGTAAAAGATGCAAAAACAAAACTTAAGAACGGGAAGAATAGAAATAGTGAACAGAACAGATACATCACTTCTTAGACTGGCTTGCAATGAGAATGACAAATCTATAAGTCATATTTCAATGTGAATTTGGTTCTGTCGCCCAAAAAGTTACATATTGCAGCTTTAAAAATGGCACTAGAAATGCAGATAAGGGAGTCCGGCTGACACTGAAACATGACACACTGCTGCAGTAAGAGGCCATGCAATAAAATAAGGCAAACTAACCCCTCAAACCTGCACTGGTTACCAAGCCAAAGGCTGCATATGACTTGTTAATTACATATTCAGGTGTTGCGAGTGGGGTCAGGATGAGCAATAATATAATTATTACACCTACCTGGGATGGGCTTACAAGACTTCCCCAACACCTGTGACAACAATAGAGAGGTTGTTTAGATATTAAAATAATAAAATATCACAACAAATTATGATGATGACACAGAGACACTGTATGGGCTGAGGGATAAGACTGACCTGTGTGGGGTAGTTGACATACTGTAGGGCAGAGTTGCTGGATACCATGGCTCCAAGATAAGACAGGGAACACACTCCATAGAGCCAGCTCTTGGTGTGGTCTGGTCTGGAACCCTCAAAAAACTGAATCACTAATGGGGAGGAGGCAGAGAAGAGATTATAATAAATGGAGATTCACTACCAACAGACCATTGAAACACCCATGTTGGAGATTACTGTGTTGGGCAGAAGGTGGAAGGCCACGACTGATGACTATGTGTGGTTGACTCACAGATCTTGGCAAACCCAGCACTGATGATGCATTGGATGAACACCAGCGTTGTGGCATAAACAAACGTCTCCTTCTTCTCCCCCTCACCATACTGTCCTCGGGTACTGGGTAAATCAGACAAACAGCATTATGACAATGTATCAGTGCAACCACTCATGTTAATCCAGAGTTAATCCACTTCTTATTACACATATAAGACAGGTGTGACACACAACAACACACATGCCTTGATATTCAGCAAGGGAATTGTTTGTTAATTAAACTGTGGAGTATCTGTAGCTATAAAAAGAGAATGAGAGGGCAGTAGTAGTCTGCTCTGGTTGACTACAGATACAGAGATTCCTCACCCTTGAGTGACATACAATTCAAGACATATCTACAGTATGTAGCAAGCTAATAACATAGGGATATAATTTTTTGAAAATGTTCAGCTCTGTAGAGTTGGCTCGCCTACATTAAATAATGACAAGAACTTGTTGCACTACAGCATCAACAACTAACATATGTGCACAAAGAAACAGCCAATAAAAGCAATGTGCATCAAGAGCCTATGTTTTGAAATCAATGATGTCGCTCGGATGTCAGACCAGAAAACGACTTACATTGTCTCTTGTAGTATGCCATAGTAAAAATAACAAACGAAGACTCCGAGAAAACAGACAATGAATCGTATACGCTCGTTCTGCAATAGCGAGGGCTTCCCTGCTCCCTTTCCTGCAGCCATGCTGTCCTCTAGCTGTCCGGGTATAGAAACCGATACAGATCCGATCCCCGTACCCCTCAAAGCAACGTCCCGTTCCACAATCCCAGATATCACAAGCCCGGAAATGGTGACGCTGTTACCCTAACTTGGCAGACAGTTGCTAATTTGACTACAGATCCGTCCGTGGTTCCTCTTCAAAGATTTAGCTAATTGTGCCTGTTAGCTAGCTGACTTTGCTAGCTAGCTAACGTTAGTTAGCCAACGTTAGATTGGTGGGTTGGTTATTAGCTAGCAATTAGCAAAATCCATCATTGTTGTCAATCCAGCTGTCGCAGTATAGTGTTGAATCCGGAATATATGTCCTTAATTGCAGGTCTCTCGTACTGGCAAACGTTACTCCTGTCCCGATCCAGGTTATGTCAAAGGCATCCCATTCAGACAATTTTCCCGGTGGAAAGGATACCGGAGTGTAGTTGTTTTCATTGAGGTACGTCAGAGAACAAGCTTGCTCAAAGACCTCAGTGGTTCATTAAGAGCCCTCAACCGATATGCCTGAGTTTGTAGCTACTATACCATTCATATAAAACAGTGCTGGCAGAACGCAGATGCTACAATTTTATAACTATGCATCAACCATTATTTGTTTTCTCCTTTGAATCAACTTATATGCAGCATACAAGGTAGCTCGAAGATGTTCTTATTTTTGTTGATGTATCAAAATATTCATCTGGAATATGTATGTGATCTATACTCTTTGATTTATTGTTCATTTAAATGGCAGTCTACAGAGACGACTGTAGAAAACATTTGCGGGGCTTTCTCGAACTTGTCGCGTGTCTTTTTTCGTACTGGGATGTGGATCGATTCTATTGGTCCAAATAAGGCAATAAACCACTAGATTCGGCCATTGAAACAGACGGAATAGTGAAAGGGCGGGGCTTCTACTCCAGAGACTCAACTACACGTGTCAAAGGGAAATTTGACAACAATGAAATGCACCACCACATTTTAGCATTGTTCAATAATCAGATGATAAATTCATGATAAACATTGGGACCCAGAAATGGACATACCCCGTTCCATCTTTTGTCTTGCCCATTCATCCTCTGAATGGACACACGCAATCCATGTCTCAAAGCTTAAAAATCCTTCTTCAACCTGTCTCCCCTTCATCTACACATTTGAAGTGGATTTAACAAGTGACATCAATAAGAGATCATGGCTTTCACCTGGATAGTCTGTCATGTTGCCCGTTCCATGATCTCGCCATCACGGTTGACAACTCCATTGTGTCCTCCTCCCAGAGCGCTAAGAACCTTGGCGTGATCCTAGACAACACCCTGTCGTTCTCAACTAACATCAAGGCGGTGGCCCGTTCCTGTAGGTTCATGCTCTACAACATCCGCAGAGTACGACCCTGCCTCACACAGGAAGCGGCGCAGGTCCTAATCCAGGCACTTGTCATCTCCCGTCTGGATTACTGCAACTCGCTGTTGGCTGGGCTCCCTGCCTGTGCCATTAAACCCCTACAACTCATCCAGAACGCCGCAGCCCGTCTGGTGTTCAACCTTCCCAAGTTCTCTCACGTCACCCCGCTCCTCCGCTCTCTCCGCTGGCTTCCAGTTGAAGCTCGCATCCGCTACAAGACCATGGTGCTTGCCTACGGAGCTGTGAGGGGAACGGCACCTCAGTACCTTCAGGCTCTGATCAGGCCCTACACCCAAACAAGGGCACTGCGTTCATCCACCTCTGGCCTGCTCGCCTCCCTACCACTGAAGAAGTACAGTTCCCGCTCAGCCCAGTCAAAACTGTTCGCTGCTCTGGCACCCCAATGGTGGAACAAACTCCCTCACGACGCCAGGACAGCGGAGTCAATCACCACCTTCCGGAGACACCTGAAACCCCACCTCTTCAAGGAATACCTAGGATAGGATAAAGCAATCCTTCTGCCCCCCCCCCCTTAAAAGATTTAGATGCACTATTGTAAAGTGGCTGTTCCACTGGATGTCATAAGGTGAATGCACCAATTTGTAAGTCGCTCTGGATAAGAGCGTCTGCTAAATGACTTAAATGTAAATGTAATGTAAAATGTTGTGTATATCTCATGTATATGAATACATTATAAGAAAAAAGAGACATTTTGCAATAAATTGAATACGTGATTTCCCACCAAAATGTCTGAACAATATCTGATTTGATAAAAAAATTCTAAATGTTTGGAGTATCTTCATTCATTGTCCAACTGTTATATATATTTTTAAACCGTTTAACAATTTTGCTGACCCTTACTAACTTATGGGAATGTTAAATAGACATATTGAAGTCTAATGAGAACTTCGGTATTGTGAACAAAAGTTCCATGAACTATATCTTGGGGAAGTGATCCGGAAGCCACATTTTTTGTTCAGTTATGATCTCCTGCATGGTGTTCATGAAGCTGCCTTCCAATACCACATTTTATGTTGCATCCATACTGTATTGTAACGTCCTGACCAGAGTTCTTATGTGTTTTGCTTGTTTAGTGTTGGTCAGGACGTGAGCTGGGTGGGAATTCTATGTTGTGTGTCTAGTTTGTCTGTTTCTGTGTCCAGCCTAATATGGTTCTCAATCAGAGGCAGCTGTCAATCGTTGTCCCTGATTGAGAATCATATATAGGAGGCTTGTTTTGTGTTGGGATTTTGTGGGTGATTGTTTCCTGTGTCAGTGTTTGTGCCACACAGGACTGTGACGGTTAGTTCGTTTGTTATTTTGTATAGTGTCTATGTCTAACGTTAGTAGCTTGTGTATTGCACTTTTGTTTGTAGCTTCACGGTCGTTTGTTGTTTTGTATTAGTTTGTCAGTGTCTTTGTGTTAATTAAATTCATGGAACATTACCACGCTGCACATTGGTCCTCCGATCCTCCTCTCCTCGTCCGAGGAGGAAGAGCTAGACTGCCGTTACATGTATGCTGTGTATTTTCTTACAGGTTTGTGTGATGGCAAAAATGGACACAATCCTAAATGTTTGTTGCAAAGATTATTGTTAAACTATAGTGTAATTATTTTTTTATGCA
This sequence comes from Salvelinus fontinalis, assembly GCF_029448725.1. Lineage (NCBI taxonomy): Eukaryota > Metazoa > Chordata > Actinopteri > Salmoniformes > Salmonidae > Salvelinus > Salvelinus fontinalis. The sequence goes on from NC_074698.1 coordinate 19,374,822, forward strand.
AAATGAGTGTCATAGGCTTACTAAGCAAAATCTCCATGAGGAGTTGAACTCTTAGAAATGCTAGTAGATGTAGCTAGCTAGTATACTAACAGTCAGTACAAATCAGACATGCAGTATTAACTCACTGAGGCCCAATTAACTTGTTCTTCAACTTTCAGTTAAAATGTTAATGAGAATACATACATATTGTAAAGGGAGGAATAATAATCAGGGTATGAATAACATATTTACTCTTTGGAGTGCCCACATACATATGGAGTATGGTAGTAACGTTAGTTGCAAGACGCACCGGTTTGTGTCAGGAACTGCAACGATGCTGGGTTTTTCACACCCAAAAGTTTCCTTTGTGTATCAAGAAGGGTCCACCACCCAAAAGACATCCAGCAAACCTGACACCTGTGGGAAGCATTCGTGTCGACACGCGCCAATATTCCTGAGGAACGCTTTGTACACCTTGTAGAGTCCATGCCCCGACGGGGGTTTGATGTACATTTTATTTTGTGTACATCAAGCATTTTTTTGTGTGATAAATATATAATTATATGTGCCTCAGTTGCATACATACACTGGGTGTATTTGCATACACAAATACATTTATATAAAGGGTAGAACAGGGCCGCAATCAAATGCATTTAAAATCAAAACGCATGGCTCTAGATCACACCGATCAATGCATTCTTTACATTGTTCTTGAGATGATACATAATACCACTATAGTCCGAGTGTTCCTTTTCTGAAGTTGCTTTTATTTTAGCGCATCAAATGTGTAAATATTTACACTGCATTAAATCATTCATTTTTTTAAATTGCACAAAAATATCCACACCCACAATAATACAGTTATCGTTCTTGTGATGCAACTGTCGAGATGGTGCTTTAAATGCCTGACAAAAAGTTAGCTTCTTTATAGACGCAATGTAAAGCCAATGTATAACATTGAAACCATTTCAGCCATCACCAGTCTGTTTCACAGGTCATTACAAACATTTCCGCGGTCGTTACGTTAACAGGGAAAAAACGAATGGCACAAGCAAGAGTGGGAAAGAGTCACCAGAGTAAAATGAAAGCAATCAATCCAAGGAAATTTAGGTGACAAATGGGATTTTACACCCCTCAAGCACAAGAAATACATGGCTGAAAAAGGAGAGCTCCTTACTGTAAGTGTGCGGGGCATGTGTATTGCTACCATAAGTACTAGTGGTGTGCAGGTCAGCTGTTTGTTCACCCGTACCCTCCCGCAATTGTTAATAACCCATCCGCCATCGCCCCACTATATGTGATTAAAAACTTAAGGATCTGCCACTTTTTTCCAAATTTCGCCTAAAATGACATACCCAAATCTAACTACCTGTAGCTTAGGACCTAAAGCAAGGATATGCATATTCTTGATATCATTTGAAAGAAAACACTTTGAAGTTTGTGTTAATGTGAAAATAATTTTGGACACTAACACATTAGACCTGGTTAAAGATAATACAAAGAAAAAAAACATGCGTTTGTAATGTTTTTTGTACCATCTTTGAAATGTAATAGAAAGGCCATAATGTGCAGTCGTGGCCAAAAGTTGAGAATGACGCAAATATAAATTTCCACAAAGTTTGCTGCTTCAGTGTCTTTAGATATTTTTGTCAGATGTTACAAAGGAATACTGAAGTATAATTACAAGCATTTCATAAGTGTCAAAGGCTTTTATTGACAATTACATGAAGTTGATGCAAAGAGTCAATATTTACAGTGTTTACCCTTCTTTTCAAGACCTCTGCAATCCGCACTGGCACGCTATCAATTAACTTCTGGGCCACATCCTGACTGATGGCAGCCCATTCTTGCATAATCAACGCTTGGAGATTGTCAGAATTGGTGGGTTTTTTGTTTGTCCACCCGCCTCTTGAGGATTGACCACAAGTTCTCAATGGGATTAAGGTCTGGGGAGTTTCCTGGCCATGGACCCAAAATATCGATGTTTTGTTCCCGGAGCCACTTAGTTATCACATTTGCCTTATGGCGAGGTGCTCCATCATGCTGGAAAAGGCATTGTTTGTCACCAAACTGTTCCTGGATGGTTGGGAGAAGTTGCTCTCGGAGGATGTGTTGGTACCATTCTTTATTCATGGCTGTGTTCTTAGGAAAAATTGTGAGTGAGCCCACTCCCTTGGCTGAGAAGCAACCCCACACATGTATGGTCTCAGGATGCTTTACTGTCGGCATGAAACAGGACTGATGGTAGCGCTCACCTTGTCTTCTCCGGATAAGCTTTTTCCAGATGCCCCAAACAATCGGAAAGGGGATTCATCAGAGAAAATGACTTTACCCCAGTCCTCAGCAGTCCAATCCCTGTACCTTTTGCAGAATATCAGTCTGTCCCTGATGTTTTTCCTGGAGAGAAGTGGCTTCTTTGCTGCCCTTCTTGACACCAGGCCATCCTCCAAAAGTCTTTGCCTCACTGTGTGTGCAGATGCACTCACACCTGCCTGCTGCCATTCCTGAGCAAGCTCTCTACTGGTGGTGCCACGATCCCGCAGCTGAATCAACTTTAGGAGACGGTCCTGGTGTTTGCTGCACTTTCTTGGGCGCCCTGAAGCCTTCTTCACAACAATTTTACCGCTCTCCTTGAAGTTCTTGATGATCCGATAAATGGTTGATTTAGGTGCAATCTTACCGGCAGCAATATCTGACTATCCCTGTTCTCCCTGTTCTCTCCTCTCTGCACAGACCATACAAACGCTTCACACCGCGTGGCCGCGGCCACCCTAACCTGGTGGTCCCAGCCCGCACGACCCACGTGGAGTTCCAGGTCTCCGGTAGCCTCTGGAACTGCCGATCTGCGGCCAAGAAGGCAGAGTTCATCTCAGCCTATGCTTCCCTCCAGTCCCTCGACTTCTTGGCACTGACGGAAACATGGCTCACCACAGATAACACTGCTACTCCTACTGCTCTCTCTTCGTCTGCCCACGTGTTCTCGCACACCCCGAGAGCTTCTGGTCAGCGGGGTGGTGGCACCGGGATCCTCATCTCTCCCAAGTGGTCATTCTCTCTTCCTCCCCTTACCCATCTGTCGATCGCCTCCTTTGAATTCCATGCTGTCACAGTTACCAGCCCTTTCAAGCTTAACATCCTTATCATTTATCGCCCTCCAGGTTCCCTCGGAGAGTTCATCAATGAGCTTGATGCCTTGATAAGCTCCTTTCCTGAGGACGGCTCACCTCTCACAGTTCTGGGTGACTTTAACCTCCCCACGTCTACCTTTGACTCATTCCTCTCTGCCTCCTTCTTTCCACTCCTCTCCTCTTTTGACCTCACCCTCTCACCTTCCCCCCCTACTCACAAGGCAGGCAATACGCTTGACCTCATCTTTACTAGATGCTGTTCTTCCACTAACCTCATTGCAACTCCCCTCCAAGTCTCCGACCACTACCTTGTATCCTTTTCCCTCTCGCTCTCATCCAACACTTCCCACACTGCCCCTACTCGGATGGTATCGCGCCGTCCCAACCTTCGCTCTCTCTCCCCCGCTACTCTCTCCTCTTCCATCCTATCATCTCTTCCCTCTGCTCAAACCTTCTCCAACCTACCTCCTGATTCTGCCTCCTCAACCCTCCTCTCCTCCCTTTCTGCATCCTTTGACTCTCTATGTCCCCTATCCTCCAGGCCGGCTCGGTCCTCCCCTCCCGCTCCGTGGCTCGACGACTCATTGCGAGCTCACAGAACAGGGCTCCGGGCAGCCGAGCGGAAATGGAGGAAAACTCGCCTCCCTGCGGACCTGGCATCCTTTCACTCCCTCCTCTCTACATTTTCCTCTTCTGTCTCTGCTGCTAAAGCCACTTTCTACCACTCTAAATTCCAAGCATCTGCCTCTAACCCTAGGAAGCTCTTTGCCACCTTCTCCTCCCTCCTGAATCCTCCCCCCCCTCCCCCCCCCTCCTCCCTCTCTGCAGACGACTTCGTCAACCATTTCGAAAAGAAGGTCGACGACATCCGATCCTCGTTTGCTAAGTCAAACGACACCGCTGGTTCTGCTCACACTGCCCTACCCTGTGCTCTGACCTCTTTCTCCCCTCTCTCTCCAGATGAAATCTCGCGTCTTGTGACGGCCGGCCGCCCAACAACCTGCCCGCTTAACCCTATCCCCTCCTCTCTTCTCCAGACCATTTCCGGAGACCTTCTCCCTTACCTCACCTCGCTCATCAACTCATCCTTGTCCGCTGGCTACGTCCCTTCCGTCTTCAAGAGAGCGAAAGTTGCACCCCTTCTGAAAAAACCTACACTCGACCCCTCCGATGTCAACAACTACAGACCAGTATCCCTTCTTTCTTTTCTCTCCAAAACTCTTGAACGTGCCGTCCTTGGCCAGCTCTCCTGCTATCTCTCTCAGAATGACCTTCTTGATCCAAATCAGTTAGGTTTCAAGACTAGTCATTCAACTGAGACTGCTCTTCTCTGTATCAAGGAGGCGCTCCGCACTGCTAAAGCTAACTATCTCTCCTCTGCTCTCATCTTCTAGACCTATCGGCTGCCTTCGATACTGTGAACCATCAGATCCTCCTCTCCACCCTCTCCGAGTTGGGCATCTCCGGCGCGGCCCATGCATGGATTGCGTCCTATCTGACAGGTCGCTCCTACCAGGTGGCGTGGCGAGAATCTGTCTCCTCACCACGCGCTCTCACCACTGGTGTCCCCCAGGGCTCTGTTCTAGGCCCTCTCCTATTCTCGCTATACACCAAGTCACTTGGCTCTGTCATAACCTCACATGGTCTCTCCTATCATTGCTATGCAGACGACACACAATTAATCTTCTCCTTTCCCCCTTCTGATGACCAGGTGGCGAATCGCATCTCTGCATGTCTGGCAGACATATCAGTGTGGATGACGGATCACCACCTCAAGCTGAACCTCGGCAAGACGGAGCTGCTCTTCCTCCCGGGGAAGGACTGCCCGTTCCATGATCTCGCCATCACGGTTGACAACTCCATTGTGTCCTCCTCCCAGAGCGCTAAGAACCTTGGCGTGATCCTGGACAACACCCTGTCGTTCTCAACTAACATCAAGGCGGTGGCCCGTTCCTGTAGGTTCATGCTCTACAACATCCGCAGAGTACGACCCTGCCTCACACAGGAAGCGGCGCAGGTCCTAATCCAGGCACTTGTCACCTCCCGTCTGGATTACTGCAACTCGCTGTTGGCTGGGCTCCCTGCCTGTGCCATTAAACCCCTACAACTCATCCAGAACGCCGCAGCCCGTCTGGTGTTCAACCTTCCCAAGTTCTCTCACGTCACCCCGCTCCTCCGCTCTCTCCACTGGCTTCCAGTTGAAGCTCGCATCCGCTACAAGACCATGGTGCTTGCCTACGGAGCTGTGAGGGGAACGGCACCTCAGTACCTTCAGGCTCTCATCAGGCCCTACACCCAAACAAGGGCACTGCGTTCATCCACCTCTGGCCTGCTCGCCTCCCTACCACTGAGGAAGTACAGTTCCCGCTCAGCCCAGTCAAAACTGTTCGCTGCTCTGGCACCCCAATGGTGGAACAAACTCCCTCACGACGCCAGGACAGCGGAGTCAATCACCACCTTCCGGAGACACCTGAAACCCCACCTCTTTAAGGAATACCTAGGATAGGATAAAGCAATCCTTCAGACCCCCCCCCCTTAAAAGATTTAGATGCACTATTGTAAAGTGGCTGTTCCACTGGATGTCACAAGGTGAATGCACCAATTTGTAAGTCGCTCTGGATAAGAGCGTCTGCTAAATGACTTAAATGTAATGTTAAATGCAATATCCTTGCCTGTAAAGCCCTTTTTGTGCAAAGCAATGATGACGGCACGAGTTTCCTTGTAGGTAACCATGGTTGACAGAGGAAGAACAATGATTCCAAGCACCACCCTCCTTTTGAAGCTTCCAGTCTGTTATTCAAACTCAATCAGCATGACAGAGGGATCTCCAGCCTTGTCCTCGTCAACACTCCCACCTGTGTTAACGAGAGAATCACTGACATGATGTCAGCTGGTCCTTTTGTGGCAGGGCTGAAATGCAGTGGAAATGTTTTTGGGGGATTCAGTTCATTTGCATGGCAAAGAGGGACTTTGCAATTAATTGCAATTCATCTGATCACTCTTCATAACATTCTGGAGTATATGCAAATTGCCATCATACAAAACTGAGGCAGCAGACTTTGTGAAAATTTATATTTGTGTCATTCTCAACTTTTGGCCACGACTGTATGTACAGTTGAAGTCGGAATTTAATTAACATGCATTTAGGTTGGAGTCATTCAAACTTGTTTTCCAACCACACCACAAATTTATTGTTAACAAACTATAGTTTTGGCAAGTCGGTTAGGACATCTACTTTGTGCATGACAAGTCATTTTTCCAACAATTGTTTACAGACAGATTATTTCACTTAAAATTCAGTGGGCCAGAAGTTTACATACACTAAGTAGACTGTGCCTTTAAACAGCTTGGAAAATTCCAGAAAATTATGTTTTGGCTTTAGAAGCTTCTGTTAGGCTAATTGACATAATTTGAGTCAATTGGAGGTGTTACTGTGGATGTATTTCAAGGCCTACCTTCAAACTCAGTGCCTCTTTGCTTGACATCATGAGAAAATCTAAATAAATCAGCCAAGACCTCAAATGTTTTGTAGAACTCCACAAGTCTGTTGCATCCTTGGGAGCAGTTTCCAAACGTCTGAAGGTACCACGTTCAACTGTACAAACAATAGTACGCAAGAATAAACACCATGGGACCACGCAGCCGTCATACCGATCAGGAAGGAGACACGTTCTGTCTCCTAGAGATGAACGTACTGTGGTGCGAAAAGTGGAAATCAAGATGCTGGAGGAAACAGGTACAAAAGTATCTATATCCACAGTAAAACGAGTCCTATATCGACATAAGCTGAAAGGCCGCTCAGCAAGGAAGTAGCCCCTGCTCCAAAACCGCCATAAAAAAGCCAGACTACGGTTTGCAACTGCACATGGGGACAAAGATCGTACTTTTTGGAGAAATGTCCTCTGGTCTGATGAAACAAAAATAGAACCGTTTGGCCATAATGAACATCATTATGTTTGATGGTAAAAGGGGGAGGTTTGCAAGCCAAAGAATACCATCCCAAACGTGAAGCACGGGGGTGGCAGCATCATGTTGTGGGGGTGCTTTGCTGCAGGAGTGACTGGTGCACTTCACAAAATAGATTACATCATGAGAAGGAAAATTATGTGGATATATTTAAGCAACATCTCAAGACATCAGTCAGGAAGTTAAAGCTTGGTCGCAAATGGGTCCTCCAAATGAACAATGACCCCAAGTATACTGCCAAAGTTGTGGCAAAATGGCTTAAGGACAACAAAGTCAAGGTATTGGAGTGGCTGTCACAAAGCCCTGACCTCAATCCTACAGAAAATTTGTGGGCAGAACTGAAAAAGCGTGTGCGAGCAAGGAGGCCTACAAACCTGACTCAGTTCCCCCAGTTCGGTCAGGAGGAATGGGCCAAAATTCACCCAACATATTGTGGGAAGCTTGTGGAAGGCTACCCAAAACATTTGACCCAAGTTAAACCATTTAAAGGCAATGCTACCAAATACTAATTGAGTGGATGTAAACTTCTGACCCACTGGGAATGTGATGAAATAAATAAAAGCTGAAATAAATCATTCTCTCTACTATTATTCTGAAATTTCACATTCTTAAAATAAAGTGGTGATCCTAACTGACCTAAGACAGGGAATTCTTACCAGGATTAAATGTCAGGAATTGTAAGACTGAGTTGAAATGTATTTGGCTAAGGTGTATGTAAAGTTATGACTTCAACTGTATAGGGGTACGGTGACTAGGCATCAGGATATACACAGAGTATACCCAACATCAGAAACCTCTTCCTAAATACTGAGTAGCACCCTCACCCCTTTCGCCCTCAGAACAGCCTGAATTCATCGGGGCATGGACTCGACAAGGTGTTGAAAGCGTTCCACAGAGATTCTGGCCCATGTAGACCCAAATGTTTGCCACAGTTGTGTCAAGTTGGCTGGTATTCCTTTGGGTGGTGGACCATTCTTGATACACATCACTGTTGAGCGTTAAAAACCCAGCCGCGTTGAAGTTCTTGACATAAACCGGTGCGCCTGGCACCTACTACCATAACCTGTTCAAAGGCACTTAAAAACGATGTCTTGCCCATATTTACCCTCTGCATGACACACACACATACACACACACCATGTCTCAATTGTCTCAAGGCTTAAAAATCCTTCTTCAACCTGTCTCCTCCTCTTCATCTACACTGATTGAAGTGGATTTAACAAGTGACATCAATAAGGGTTCATAGCTTTCACCTCGTCAGTCTGTCATGGAAAGAACAGGCGTCCTTAATGTTTTGTATACTCAGTGTATGATAATTTACACTGCTGCTACTCTGTTTATGATTGTATGTGAGTGTGTGTGCATGTATGTAGAGTCAGTATAAATGTGTGTGCATGTTATGTGTGTGTTGGAGTGTCAGTGTGCGTGAGTGTGTAGTGTCCTGTGAGCGTGCCATAGAGAACTAAATACAAGGGCCAACTCAGATATTCCCTAGAACCTATTTAGAAGTGTTATGGCTTGGGAATAGATGCTGTTCAGGAACCTGTTGGTGTCAGACTTGATGCACCGGTACCACTTGCTGTATGGAAGCTGAGAGAACAGTCTATGGCTTGGGTGGCTGGAGTCTAATGATTTTCCGGGTCTTCCTTTCCCACCGCCTGATATAGAGGTCCTGGATGGCAGGGAACTCGGCCCCAGTGATGTACTGGCCTGTCCGCACCATCCTCTGGCACCATGCGATCGAGGGCGGTGTTGTTGCCATACCAAGCAGTGATGCAGCGTCGTCCGGGTTAGGGAGGGTTTGGCCGGTAGGGATATGCTTGTCTCATCGCGCACCAGCGACTCCTGTGGCGGGCCGGGCGCAGTGTGCGCTAATCAAGGGAGCCAGGTGCACGGTGGTTCCTCCGACACGGCTGGCTTCCGGGTTGGAGGCGCACTGTGTTAAGAAGCAGTGCGGCTTGGTTGGGTTGTGTTTCGGAGGACGCATGGCTTTCGACCTTCGTCTCTCCCGAGCCCATACGGGAGTTGTAGCGATGAGACAAGATAGTAATTACTAGCAATTGGATACCACGAAAATTGGGGAGAAAAGGAGGTAAAATAAAATAAAAAAATGTAAAAAAAGAAGCTAAGTGGAAACATCGTTGTCATCAACATCGTTGAATGTGCTGCATTGATCATGCAGACTGAACACAAGTGTCTTGTGGTCAAGCAACAACAAATGAGCTCCTTGAGAGAGATGGGGCTGGGCTAGGTCTGTGAGGAAATGGATGTTACACATGGCATATTACAAACCAAACATTCAAATACCGTTATAGAAGTTAAAGTTAAAACCTAAACCGGTCCGTACATCAATGCTGGTATATAGTAATATACAGTGTACCGCCCAGCCAAATCCACATGGGTTTCCTCATTAATGGAGCTGGTGTAGCTACCAGAGATTTACACAAGAGAGGAGCAGCCACCCAGGACTACAACCAACCAGCAGCCTAACACCACTGGGGAGGGATGTGTTGAAAGTATTCTCTATGCCAAGCCTCTCTCACATACACAGGCACATGTGCATACACACACACACATACACACACAGTACACACAGTTACACACACACAGTACACGCAGTCACGCTCTGTAGTAGCTGCTATGCCCCTCCTTGTCCTCTGTCAATAGGCCAAGTATGGAAGCACTTTAAACAGACTTGCACATCGCTCCTCTCTCTCGTAACAAACAGGGGGAAACTTCAAGACATGGTTTCCAGCACCATACCCACAGGGTTAATTAGGTTTGCTTTAAACAGCCACCACCATGCTTTTTAAACATTTATGGGCGCAGGCATGACAACGAGAACATTAACATCTCCAGACAGTTAACCTCTACTCTGTTCCCCTGATCCAACAGGGGGGGGCGACACAGAGAGAGACAGCAAGAGATGGAGAGATGGTTGATCTCTACTCTGTTCCCCTGATCCAACAGGGGGGTCGACACAGAGAGAGACAGCAAGAGATGGAGAGATGGTTGACCTCTACTCTGTTCCCCTGATCCAACAGGGGGGGCGACACAGAGAGACACAGCAAGAGATGGAGAGATGGTTGACCTCTACTCTGTTCCCCTGATCCAACAGGGAGGGTGGGGCGACACAGAGAGAGAGACACAGCAAGAGATGGAGAGATGGTTGACCTCTACTCTGTTCCCCTGATCCAACAGGAGGGGCGGGGCGACACAGAGAGACACAGCAAGAGATGGAGAGATGGTTGATCTCTACTCTGTTCCCCTGATCCAACAGGAGGGGCGGGGCGACACAGAGAGACACAGCAAGAGATGGAGAGATGGTTGACCTCTACTCTGTTCCCCAATCCAACAGGGGGGGCGGGCGACACAGAGAGACACAGCAAGAGATGGAGAGATGGTTGACCTCTACTCTGTTCCTCTGATCCAACAGGGGGGGTGGGGCGACACAGAGAGAGAGACACAGCAAGAGATGGAGAGATGGTTGACCTCTACTCTGTTCCCCAATCCAACAGGGGGGGGCGGGGCGACACAGAGAGAGACACAGCAAGAGATGGAGAGATGGTTGATCTCTACTCTGTTCCTCTGATCCAACAGGGGGGGTGGGGCGACACAGAGAGAGAGACACAGCAAGAGATGGAGAGATGGTTGATCTCTACTCTGTTCCTCTGATCCAACAGGGGGGGCGACACAGAGAGAGAGACACAGCAAGAGATGGAGAGATGGTTGATCTCTACTCTGTTCCCCTGATCCAACAGGGAGGGGCGGGGCGACACAGAGAGACACAGCAAGAGATGGAGAGATGGTTGATCTCTACTCTGTTCCTCTGATCCAACAGGGGGGGTGGGGCGACACAGAGAGAGAGACACAGCAAGAGATGGAGAGATGGTTGATCTCTACTCTGTTCCTCTGATCCAACAGGGGGGGCGACACAGAGAGAGAGACACAGCAAGAGATGGAGAGATGGTTGACCTCTACTCTGTTCCCCTGATCCAACAGGGGGGTCGACACAGAGAGACACAGCAAGAGATGGAGAGATGGTTGACCTCTACTCTGTTCCCCTGATCCAACAGGGGGGGTGGGGCGACACAGAGAGACACAGCAAGAGATGGTTGACCTCTACTCTGTTCCCCTGATCCAACAGGAGGGGCGGGGCGACACAGAGAGACACAGCAAGAGATGGAGAGATGGTTGACCTCTACTCTGTTCCCCTGATCCAACAGGGGGGGCGGGGCGACACAGAGAGACACAGCAAGAGATGGAGAGATGGTTGACCTCTACTCTGTTCCCCAATCCAACAGGGGGGGCGGGCGACACAGAGAGAGAGACACAGCAAGAGATGGAGAGATGGTTGATCTCTACTCTGTTCCTCTGATCCAACAGGGGGGGTGGGGCGACACAGAGAGAGAGACACAGCAAGAGATGGAGAGATGGTTGATCTCTACTCTGTTCCCCTGATCCAACAGGGGGGTCGACACAGAGAGACACAGCAAGAGATGGAGAGATGGTTGACCTCTACTCTGTTCCCCTGATCCAACAGGGAGGGGAGGGGCGACACAGAGAGACACAGCAAGAGATGGTTGACCTCTACTCTGTTCCCCAATCCAACAGGGGGGGCGGGCGACACAGAGAGAGAGACACAGCAAGAGATGGAGAGATGGTTGATCTCTACTCTGTTCCCCTGATCCAACAGGGAGGGGCGGGGCGGGGCGACACAGAGAGAGACACAGCAAGAGATGGAGAGATGGTTGATCTCTACTCTGTTCCTCTGATCCAACAGGGAGGGGCGGGGCGACACAGAGAGAGACACAGCAAGAGATGGAGAGATGGTTGACCTCTACTCTGTTCCCCTGATCCAACAGGGGGGGTGACACAGAGAGAGACACAGCAAGAGATGGAGAGATGGTTGACCTCCACTCTGTTCCCCAATCCAACAGGGGGGGCGGGGCGACACAGAGAGAGAGACACAGCAAGAGATGGAGAGATGGTTGACCTCTGTTGCCCCCTCTGTTACAGCCTAGTAATAACAGGGGATATAATCTAGCCCAACACTACAGCATCTGACCTGAGCCCTACTGACAAACTGACGCTGAAGCTTCCAGTCTGTTATTCGAACTCAATCAGCATGACAGAGTAATCTCCAGCCTTGTCCTCGTCAACACCCCACCTGTGTTAACGAGCGAATCACTGACATGATGTCAGCTGGTCCTTTTGCGGTAGGGCTGAAATGCAGTGGAAATGTTTTTTGGGGCTTCAGTTCACTTGCATGGCAAAGAGGGACTTTGCAAATCATCTGATCACTCTTCGTAACATTCTGGAGTATATGCAAATTGCTGAGGCAGCAGACTTTGTGAAAATGTATATTTGTGTCATTCTCAAAACTTTTGGCCACGACTGTATTATTCCAGCCCAGCGCAATTTAGATTTTGGCCACTAAATGGCAGCAGTGTATGTGCAAAGTTTCAGACTGATCCAATGAACCATTGCATTTATGTTCAAAATGTTGTATCAAGACTGCCCAAATGTGCCTAATTGGTTTATTAATAACTTTTTGAAGTTCAAAACTGTGCACTCTCCTCAAACAATAGCATGGTATTCTTTCACTGTAATAGCTACTGTAAATTGGACAGTGCAGTTATATTAACAACAATTGAAGCTTTCTGCCAATATTAGATATGTCTATGTCCTGGGAAATGTTCTTGTTACTTACAACCTCACGCTAATCGCATTAGCCTACATTTGCTCAACCGGACCCACCGATCATGTAGAGGGAAATTCTGAGGCCCGTACTCAACCCGCAAATACAGAAAACACACTATAGGCCACAGTCAAACATGGCATAACGATTTTTTGACAGTTGGTGCAGGATTTTTTTGTTGCCTGATTTAGATAGATACACTACATGAACAAAAGTATGTGGACACTTCATAGACTAACATCCCATTCCAAAATCATGGATTAATATGGAATTTGTACCTCATTTTCTGCTATAACAGCCTCCACTCTTCTGGGAATGTTGTAACATTGCTGCAGGGACTTGCTTCCATTCAGCCACAAAACCATTAGTGAGGTCGGTCACTGATGTTGGGCGATTAGGCCTGGCTCGAAGTCGGCGTTCCAATTCATCCCAAAGGTGTTCGATGGAATTGAGGTCAGGGCTCTGTGCAGGCCAATCAAGTCCTTCCACACCGATCTCGACAAACCATTTCTGTATGGACCCTGCTTTGTGCACAGGGGCATTGTTACGCTGAAACAGGAAAGGGCCATCCCCAAACTTACCACAAAGTTAGAAGCACAGAAACGTCTAGAATGTCATTGTCTGCTGTAGCGTTGTTTTTCCTTCACTGGAACTAAGGGGCCCAAACCATGAAAAACAGACCCAGACCATTATTCCTCCTCCACCAAACCTTACAGTTGGCACTATGCATTGGGGCAGGTAGTGTTCCCTGGCATCCGCCAAAGCCAGATTCGTCTGTCGGACTGACAGATGGTGAAGCGTGATTCATCACTCCAGAGAAGGCGGCGAGCTTTCCACCACTCCAGCCGACGTTTGGCATTGCACATGGTAATCTTAGACTTATGTGCAGCTGCTTGGCCATGGAAAACCATTTCATGAAGCTCCTAATGAACAGTTGTTGTGCTGACGTTGCTTCCAGAGGCAGTTTGGAACTCAGTAGTGAGTGTTGTAACCGAGGACAGATGTTTTTTTACGCGCTTCAGAGGTCCCGTTCTTTGAGCTTGTGTGGCCTACCACTTCGCGGCTGAGTCGTTGTTGCTCTTAGTTGTTTCCTCTTCACAATAACAGCACATACAGTTGACGAGGGCAGCTCTAGCAGGTCAGAAATTTGATAAACTGAATTGTTGTTACGGTGGCATCTTATGACAGTGCAATGTTGAAAGTCACCGAGCTCTTCACAAGATGTTTGTCTTTCATTTGCTGTACACCATCGATTTTTCAGAAATGTTTTATGATGAGTATTTAGGTATTTGATGTTGGTGTCTGTAATTATTCTGTCTGTTTTCGGTGCAATTTCTGATTGTAGCTGCAATGTAAACTATGATTTATACCTGAAATATGCACATTTTTCGAACAAAACATAGATTTATTGAATAACATGTTATAAGACTGTCATCTGATGAAGTTGTTTGTTGGTTAGTTCTTGGTTAGTTAGGTTGGCTTTGTGCATGCTACCTGTGCTGTGAAAAATGTCTGTCCTTTTTTGTATTTGGTGGTGAGCTAACATAAATATATGTGGTGTTTTCGCTGTAAAACATTTTAAAAATCGGACATGTTGACTGGATTCACAAGATGTGTATCTTTCATTTGCTGTATTGGACTAAAAAATATCATTTGAATTTCACGCTCTGCCTTTTCAGGGAATGTGGGAGGAGTTCCGCTGGCGGAACGCCAGAGCCAGACAGGTTAAGGCCATCCTTCCGCCAGTGTTTGTCTATTGAGATTGCATGGCTGTGTGCTCGATTTTATACACCTGTCAGCAAAGGGTGTGGCTGAAACAGCCGAATCCCCTCATTTGTAGGGGTGCCCATATACTTTTGTATATATAGTGTGTTTCTGCTTATAATTCCCGACATTTTGGTAGGCTAGTTGTTAGTCAACTTGTCTATAATTAGATACATGTAGCTTCTCTTTTGTCATTATAAACTCAGCAAAAAAAGAAACGTCCCTTTTTCAGGACCCTGTCTTTCAAAGATAATATGTAAAAATCCAATAACTTTATAGATCTTCATTGTAAAGGGTTTAAACACTGTTTCCCATGCTTGTTCAATGAACCATAAACAATGAATGAACATGCACCTGTGGAACGGTCGTTAAGACACTAACAGCTTACAGACGGTAGGCAATTAAGGTCACAGTTATGAAAATTTAGGACACTAAAGAGGCCTTTCTACGGACAGCAAGGAGGCATGAGGACTGCAGGTGTGGCCAGGGCAATAAATTGCAATGTCCATACTGTGAGACGCCCAAGACAGCGCTACAGGGAGACAGGACGGACAGCTGATGGTCCTCGCAGTGGCAGACCACGTGTAACAACACCTGCACAGGATCGGTACATCCAAACATCACACCTGCGGGACAGGTACAGGATGGCAACAACAACTGCCCGAGTTCACCAGGAACGCACAATCCCTCCATCAGTGCTCAGACTGTCCGCAATAGGCTGAGAGAGGCTGGACTGAGAGCTTGTAAGCCTGTTGTAAGGCAGGTCCTCACTGGCAATAATGCCGCCTATGGGCACAAACCCACCGTCGCTGGACCAGACAGGACTGGCAAAAAGTGCTCTTCACTGACGAGTCACAGTTTTGTCTCACCAGGGGTGATGGTCAGATTTGCGTTTATCTTCGAAGGAATGAGCGTTACACCGAGGCCTGTACTCTGGAGCGGGATTGATTTGGAGGTGGAGGGTCCGTCTGGGGTCGGTGTGTCACAGCATCATCGGACTGAGCTTGTTGTCATTGTAGGCAATCAACGCTGTGCTTTACAGGGAAGATATCCTCCTCCCTCATGTGGTACTCTTCCTGCAGGCTCATCCTGACATGACCCTCCAGCATGACAATGCCACCAGCCATACAGCTCGTTCTGTGCGTGATATCCTGCAAGACAGGAATGTCAGTGTTCTGCCACGGCCAGAGGAGAGCCCGGAACCCAATCCCATTGATCATGTCTGGGACCTGTTGGAGGCACTTGCAGGTGCCTTGGTGGAAGAGTTGGGTAACATCTCACAGCAAGAACTGGCAAATCTGCTGCAGTCCATGAGATGCACTGCAGTACTTAATACAGCTGGTGGCCACACCAGATACTGACTGTTACTTTTGATTTTGACCCCCCTTTTGTTCAGGGACACATTTTTCCATTTCTGTTAGTCACATGTCTGTGGAACTTGTTCAGTTTGTGTCTCAGTTGTTGAATCTTATGTTCATAGAAATATTTACACATGTTAAGTTTGCTGAAAATAAACTCAGTTGACAGTGAGAGGACGTTTCTTTTTGCTGAGTTTATGTTGCCCTAGAAGACTAAATAAACCCTTTCTCAACAGAATAATGTAATAGATAGAATGAATGCTTCAATCTAGTTGACATTGGTAAAGTTCTCTCTGTCATCTTCCGCAGAGCAAAGACATTTAGGGACTGGGGAGAAAATATAATAACGCAACAACAAAAATAATAAGGGTAAGATTTTCTGTCCAAATGACATCAGCTTGACCGGCTGCATGGAAAAAAAGCTGTGAAAACGACCCAATGTTTTTATGATAAGATTTCAGTTCGGCTTTGATGCATTTTTTATGTGGTTGAAATACTATCAGCTTTTATGATGAAGACAGCACCTCTACAGATGTTATCTGAGCATTGCATTCTCTCAGGATGCATTAATAAATCAAATGTATTTATAAAGCCCTTCTTACATCAGCTGATATCTCAAAGTGCTGTACAGAAACCTAGCCTAAAACCCCAAACAGCAAGCCATGCCGGTGTAGAAGCATGGAAGAGTGGGGTAATATTTCTCCACCCGTTCCAAATTTAGCGCTACATTTAGTGTATAATTTTACTGCAAGAAATGCTTAATTCTGCAGGAGTTATTATTAAATAAGGCTATGTGAGAGGTTATAGACCTACAAGTCAGTGCCCAGATTTCACAGTTCCCTTGACATGCCATTGGCCTATTTGAAGTCCCGTCTTGTGACTGTCAAGTTTGTATAGCGCCTCACAATCACACATAATGCTGCCATCATCTTTTACCACTTCACCAAATATTTTCCAAACAGGACTTTTCTGTCCCTCCCTTCTCTTTGTTTTCAACTCTCCTGTCATAGCTTTCGTCTTATTGAATTAGAACTTCAACAATGTCCTTTTTGCTTCCGTGGATTGATGTTAACTTTTTCTGCCTGTTCCGAAAAGTATTATTTGGCGATTGGCTGTGCGGGCTATTTGGCATGCCTACAGTTAAGCCCTGAAGATTAGGTTTATGCACTAATACCAGATAGCCTAAAATAATGAAAGATAAACCTCAATGTAGCCTTTACATATTGCACAATAATTACACATTTATGGATTTTTTAAGGTATTGTTTCTCTTTATTCAACCAGCCTGCCACCCACCTGCCACACAATATTTAATGTCTCTAAACCCGTCCACCCCGCGGATATAACCGCGGGTTATGAGTCAACCCGGGCATCACTAATTAGTACATCTGACTCCAAGCTCTAGCTAATACAAATTTAAGGATATCAGAGCAAGGCCAAGTTGGGTAGAATAAAAATATGTCACACACAAATATTTGTACAATTTATTTACCCCCCCTAACCAAGGGGGAAAGTGACAATCAATGTACCCAGAGCAGCAAGTCCCTCTGAGAATCAGGATAGAACACCAATGACAGATTTGATCCTGATCCCACAGAGAACCCACTGTTGAGGTCTCTCTTTTTGTTGATCTTAGTTGAATAGATCTGGAGGCTTGTCATAACAGTCCCTGGCAAGGTGGTGGCAGCCATCTTGATTTAATCTCCTATTAGGATAAATCCATCCTCATTAGTCTGAAAACAACCCCATCTCCACAGTCACATGGTGGTTGTGTCCTGGAGGGGTCCACTCATGTAGCCCCCAACCGAATGCCCAACTGTCTGGTAGGGGGCAGAGCCTTGACCTGAGCAGCCTGTGACAGGCGAGACTGACAGGCCGCGGAACAGGAGGTCCATAGAGGGCAGCAGGGGCTTGAGCAGACTGACAGGGCAGAAGGCAGAGCCTCCATGGGGAGTGAAATTCACCTTGTTGGGGTCAGGGCAGGATACCTGGAGGAGAGGCTCTCTCTGACAGGGAGATCTGGGGTTGAGGGACAGAAAGAGACGATTAGCCCAAATCATTTCTAATTACACAAAGTGTGTGTGTTTCAATACTCACATAGCCTCTTCACACACTACGCGTACTCGCTCACAGCCTTCAGGGGGCTCCCGCTGGAAGGAGTAGGTCTTGTTGGGACGAGGGGAGGAGGAGGGCTGCAACAGGGAGGGGTCCAGAACTACTGGAGAGGGGCACACGGTCTCACAGTCCACAGGGTCTGCACAGACAGGAAAAACATGATTTAAAAGGTCCATTACGGTATTCAAGTCATTTAAGTCCTTCAACAAACCATCCATTTACTCACCTGGCTCTCCCATGGGGCAGGGAGACTGAGATGGGGAGAGTAGAGCTGGGTTCAGGGCACAGGGAGACTCAGATGGAGAGAGCAAAGCAGAGTCGAATGAGGCAGGGGAGGGCTCACTCTGGGTACCACTGCTGCACCTCTGGGCAGGAACTGGGGCTCTGTGGCCATCTGGGACATCCAGGATCTAACAGGGGAACAGGGAGAGGGTACGGTGAGGTTATGGGACACTGGCCACTGGAGAGAAATAAGGTCTAATTGGCTGTCACTAGGGGGATCCAGTGGATCCATAGAGGGTTGAGATCATGGATCTAAGCCAGCCGGTACGCAAGCAGATAGGCTGTATTTAAACATGCTCACCTTGTGCTGGTCCTCAGGTGTCTCTGACACAAAGACCCCCTCCAGCTCCAGGTTCAGACCTTCCACACTGCGCCGCAGCCGAGGGGCCAACCTGCTCAGGGGCGTCAGGGGCACCGTCTGGGGGGGGGCACCAAAGACACATGAAAATGGAGCACAGGAGTGTGTATGGTCTGATTATATCTGTTCCACACAAAGGGGCTTGAGTGTGAGGGTAGGTACCAAAGGCCATGTAGCTACGCGTATGAGTACGAGTGTATTCCTGTCAATATGCATTCCTGTCATAGCGGGCGATGGTGCAACCAGGCAGCTTGATGACACCAGCTCCTAAGAAAAGCGGTGCTGTTTTTCTAGCCCTGTTGCTAACGTCTCTCTACTCTGCCTGAGAAACTCAGGAGGCCAACCATCAGTGTTCTGTGTCAGTGAATACTCCGAACACCTCCTGGGTCCCACTGTCTGCATACATGATCTTACGTTACAGTCATCCAGGGGACATTCAAATTCAAAAAGAACATTTTGAATTCAAGTAAACAAGTTGCAGTATCAATAAGGACGGGTTCAGAGTGCAGATCAAACCCACAGTATTATGGGGAGGGCTGTATAGGACGTACCTGTGTAGCGCCTGGTACATGGCCTCCAGGTAGGGGGTGGTGGGGACGCTCATATCCCCCAGAGGGAGGGGCGTGTCGGGAGCGCTTCTGCAGCTGTTGCTTGAGCTTAACCACCTGAGGCCAAGTCATGAGGGGAAGGACTTAAGAGACACTTGTCTTTCAGAGGAAAGAATGAGGAGAGGAATAATTCAACAGGGAGAGAGGGGTGTGACTGGCCTAGTCACTGCTGACAACGGGACAGTAAAAATAGTCCCATCTCGGAGTTTTACTGGTGTATTGTGAGAATGATTTTTGATTAACAAGCTCCTGGTTAAAGGACCTTTTTTAGTAAACATTTACATTCAAAGGGAGTACTCACATCCCTCAAGTGTTCCGCGCTGCCCCATGATGCTGAGCGTTTGTGTCCGCCAACACTTCTTCTTCCCCGAGTCTCCTCTGCCCAGGAGCTGGGAGTCTATGGAAGGAGCAGGGTTGCTATAGTAACCAGCCACACGTTGCTTATACAACTCTGCACACAACACACACTTTCTGAAAAACTAAACTGACTTGAAAATAGTTTTTTGCTGTGGAAACTTTGCTGATTGGATTGGAGTCAGACAGCATTATGTTCTTGACGATCATTTAACTACACAACTGGTAACTTTATCTACGAGTTCTAAGATTGACCTTTCAGTAGAACATTACAGAGCAGTGAATCCGTTTTGCTCTCCTTTCGCTGTACAATTTACACCTATGGAAGTGAAACATCACCCGAGCTACATGATTTGACTAGAGTACAGAAGTGGTGCCCTACAGCTGTCAGGCACACCTGCCAGTTACACAGCTGTGCAGAGGCAGACAGGCAGGCGAGGAGTAAACCACTGTTGCTGACAACACCCCCTACAAATGAGTAAAACAAAAACCACAGCGATGCAAATACAGAAGCGACACACGTCAGCTACATCAAAAAGGACTACAACAGCACAGACACAGTTTAACATCAGTACACAAAACATGTACACTGACAGCTGTATTCACACAGAATCGGAGTTTGGGTAATCAACAAGGTGACATCCTGTGCTGTCCCTCCTTCATTCCTCACAACTGAGCTCCATGTCTTCACATGCAAGAGGAGGAGGAAGAAGAGAGAGGACAGTGGAGAGTTCCTACCGACATAGGCCCCACTCCTCTAATGCCCACAAGCCCTGGGGTGAGTGTTGCTGGCAGACGGGAGGATGTGGGTGTGTGGCGGTCTATCTGCTGAGCTGCCCTCCCTCGTCTCCACACTCCTGCTTCACACACAGCCTGGACGAGATCCTCTGCTGATGCCCAATTTCACCTCAACGTCAATTTATTTTTTCTGTTCTGCCTCCCCCTAACTTAGCTATTTTCTCTGGGCCTCCGCTCCTCCAAATCAGGTTCCTCTCCGGATCACGTTTCCCCAAAATGCAGTCTTCTCTCTGGGTCGAGTCTCCTACAGCTCTCAGTCCTCTCACAGAGTTCCACACTGATGTCATGACGCACAGTCGTGTAACAGAGTCGGTCCCGGGCTATAAATGACAAAAAACCTTGACGCCATCTTCCGCCCTATCTGGTGGAGCCGTGGTCAGACATCATGGCTAAATGTGTCATGGAGGGACAGTCAGTTACCAACCCTGTCGGTGTAGTGTTACTGCTCCCTACTCCCCCCTCCTCCTCCCGTCCTCCACCAAACATGACCGGAGAGATCACGGGACACAGGGCTATAAAAAGATCCGGTCAAAAGGTGATGGAATGTTCTGGGTGTCTAACGCTTTGAACGCCAGTTCAGCCTCGTGTTTGATTTGATGTATATTTACTTTTAAATATTACAAAAGGGGTTTTGAATCTGTTACTACAAATTGTTTAGATTGTGGCAGAGGGGAACTCCCCCAAATCCACAAGAAGCTGGTTGTATGTGAAAATGTGACAGTTTCATTACTGAAGAAAGGAGATAATGGCAGACAATAGGAGACAGTTATATCATCTTAAATAAAGCAATCAGGGGAAGGGGGGTGCTGTATAATGAGGTCGGGAGGGGTCTGTTCTGTACAATAGAGGGCAGGGGGTTTGTTCAGTATAAACTGTGTCAAGATTGAGGGCACAGTGGTGGAGTGTGGTTAGGTTAGCCCAGGCTTTGTGCACTAGATGGGGGGTGGATACAGTAGAGGGGGGGTGGGGGGGGGGGGGGGCACAGGGGTAGGTTGAGGTTGAGGTTGAAGAGAACAAAACAACTATTTCCAGTTGGCTGCCTTCCACTGCTCCTCAGCTTCAGAATGGAACTGCTAGACACCTGCAGCGCCAGCCTCAGATAGCTCACTTGGTCTTTATATTGGCCATTGTAAGCAACAACGGTGACACATTGAATGGGGAGCTACAAATGGCTTTTAAGCAATATCAATACAGGCTTGACAAGAGTATATTCCTCTCGGTTTCAGATCTATAGGAGTTAATGGATGTTAATGTTAAATTCACATTTGGGCTGTGACTGAGTCCGGTGAGTTTACCTGTGTGGCCTTGTCATTGACACAGGTGACTCCTTGGCTCTCTGCCTCCTTGGGCCACCGGCCCTGCAGATATGGTCCAACAATTGTATCCAGGGACAGGGTGCGACGAATGGTCGGCTTTGGGGGGCGAGACTTGCTCCTGTCGCCTTAAGGAAACAGCCAAAAGAAATCACATTTACTGATATGAAACGTGTCTGCTTTATACTGTGAGTGTGTGATGAGGTCAATATTTGTAACAGAAGACAGATGCTAATCTTGTATGGAGGGCTGTTTTGTGTTACGGTGCCCCAGTTTGACAGCATATTGGTCTGACAAACTCCATGCTCAGCCTACCGGTGCAACGTAGTTGGAACAAATAGTCACATCATAAAGGAGGCTCAGAACTACTTTAGCACCAGCAGGAGTTCATAAAAAGGCCTCCCCCAGCCTCCCCCCCCTCCGCAGAGGTTTGGTTAGCTCGTAGTACAAGTAGGTGTGTATTGGCAGCTCTTTGTAAGTAATCTCTGACAGGTGTGAGCCAAGCCACTGAGCCTACAGCAAAGCCATCCAAAGACATGTTGCACAAGACTGGCAACATTCTACTCCTGAAACCTATTCCCCAACTCATACCACTTCCTGTCTGCCCTGGGAAGTGGGGTGGAGGGATGTAGAAATATACACCACAGAACAAGCACTCGAGTTACTGGTGCATCATTACAGTGTACTGTTGAAACACACTGGAATTACAGGCCACAGGGCCTAAAACAAAGGTCCCTTTAAACCTCTATTGACATTGGCACATGAGAGGGCAAAGACGTAAGTAGTGTAATAAAATATTACACTCTTAAAACACCTTTAGAGAGTTCAGGATCAATTAGAGCTGGGGCAATAAAAAGAACAATAACACTGGCCACTTATCAAGGATTATTTACTGATTAAAATAATCACGATATGTAGCGTATACTAAAGCTATGTGATGTTTGATAGTTGTCACCAAAACTGATGCGTTAAATAGAAAATGCGCTTACTCTGGCTCTTGCCAACAGCTCTAAGATACAGTGCGGGTAGGGTGTTCTACACGATGCGATTAAAATGGATAAGAGCGAGAATATTTTATTTGTCAAACGGCAGTCAAGCATCAATCATGTCACCAGAACAATACCCTCTATTGCAATGGAGCATGAAGATCACCATGCACTTTCATCACCCTGTGAAGTTCACAACTTATTTCATCTGTAGCCTAATAAACTGTATGGTTTCCCCCAGTAATAATGGGAGGACCACACACACCATATCATCTCGACTCTAAGTTCACTTCGATATGATGGTTATTCAGTGGAGGCTAGTGGGAGGAGCTATAGGAGGATGGGCTCATTGCAATGGCTGTAACATAATTAATGGAACGGAGTCATACATGTGGTTTCCGTATATTTGATGTGTTTGTTCCATTTAAACCATTCCAGTCTTTACAATGAGCCCGTCCTCCTATAGCACCTCCCACCAGCCTCCACTGCGTTTAGTATATCAATATTTGCTAATATAGGCATTTCCACCAGTATTTCTCACATAATACATTTTACTGACACAATAAGATCCCACAATTTCGAATGAACAAATAACCTGTCGGCATTTATAAAATTGTACCAAAACTACCTGTAGTGACTTATTATTTATATGGTACCACTTTAGTCGCATTAATACTGTGGATGGAAACGTGGTTAATCAAATCGTATTAGTCACGAGCCGAATACAACAGGTGTAGACCTCACAGTGAAATGCTTACTTACAAGTCCTTAACCAACAATGCAGTTTAACAAAATATGAATAATAAATAAAAGTAACAACTAATTAAAGAGCAGCAGTAAAATAACAAAAGCGAGACTATATACAGGGGGGATACCGGTACAGAGTCAATGTGCGGGGGCGCCGGTTAGATGAGGAAATACGTACATGTAGGTAGACTACGCATAGATGATAACAACAGAGAGTAGCAGCGGTGTAAGGGGGGGATGCAAATAGCCTGGGTAGCCATTTGATTAGATGTTCAGCAGTCTCATCGCTTAAGGGTAGAAGCTGTTTAGAAACCTCACGGACCTAGACTTGCCGCTCCGGTACCGCTTGCCGTGCGGTAGCAGAGAGAACAGTCTATGACTAGGCTGGCTGGAGTCTTCCTCTGACACCGCCTGGTATAGAGGTCCTGGATGGCAGAAAGCTTGGCCCCGGTGATGTACTGGGCCGTTCGCACCACCCTCTGTAGTGCCTTGCGGTCGGAGGCCGAGCAGTTGCAATACCAGGCAGTGATGCAACCAGTCAGGATGCTCTCGATGGTGCAGCTGTAGAACCTTTTGAGGATCTGAGGACCCATGTCTCCTGAGGTGGAATAGGTTTTGTTGTGCCCTCTTCACGACAGTCTTGGCATGCATGGACCATGTTAGTTTGTTGGTGATGTGGACACCAAGGAACTTGAAGCTCTCAACATGCTCCACTACAGCCCCGTCGATGAGAATGGGGGTGTGCTCAGTCCTCTTTTTCCTGTAGTCCACATTAATATCCTTTGTCTTGATCACGTTGAGAGGTTGTTGTCCTGGCACCACACGGCCAGGTCTCTGACCTCTTCCCTATAGGCTGTCTCGTTGTTGTCAGTGATCAGGCCTACCATTGTTGTGTCATCGGCAAATGTAATGGTGGTGTTGGAGTCGTGCCTGGTCATGCAGTCATGAGTGAACAGGGAGTACAGGAGTGGACTGAGCATGCACCCCTGAGGGGCCGATGTGCTGAGGATCAGCGTGGCGGATGTGTTGTTACCTACCCTTACCACCTAGCGGTGGCCCGTCAGGAAGTCCAGGATCCAGTTGCAGAGGGAGGTGTTTAGTCCCAGGGTCCTTAGCTTATTGATGAGCTTTGAGGACACTATGGTATTGAACGCTGAGCTGTAGTCAATGAATAGCATTCTCACATAGGTGTTCCTTTACTGAGAACTCTTTATGATGCCATTCCAATCATTTGTGATATAATAAAAAAACATGGATGTAGCTGACTGAGAACTATGTATATGATGATGTTCCAGTTATGTGGTGTAATAATGAATTGGAAAAAAACATGATATTATTCTCAAATCAAGTAGCACATTTCTGCTTTTATAACACTTCATTTTATAGGATCCTACAGAGACCCACATCAAAACACATGTTTGAGCAGGGTGGGGGATGGCTGATGCATGGTGGAAATTAGGCTATATTCACTGAAAGTCGGTGGTCTGTTTAGAAAAATTGAGGCCAGAGGCTACTGCACGTAAAATAGACCCATGTAGCTAAGCAGTAAGATACTATAACAGTTAATCATAATAGATAGCCCACATACCCGTTAGACTAGTGATAGACAGCAATAACAATGCAAACTCTAGCGACATTCCCACCATAGTGTAATATTTGGCAAGTGACATTATTTGGCACCAAAATGAGAAGTGTTATTTACCAGTCTTGGAATCTTTGCAGCGCGGTTGTGCTTTGTTGTGAAGCTGGAATGGGACAGTGGCTCGAAGCGGTTGTAGACAAGGGGTGCCCCCCCGAGCCGCTTCACTTCTGCACGACATCCCCCCCAAGTGCAAAATGAAGCAGCCGAAAACACTTCGACTTCAGCAGGCAACCGTATCAAAGCTCACACTCAGTAGTTTTAGCTACCTCTTCTTCAGTTTAAATTAGCCAGTATTTCAATATTTATTTATGATAAGTATCCAACATGGTTAGCTTCTTGCTAGCAGCCAGCCTTCTTTTGTGATGACCATGATTTCCTCCAACTTTACTCTCGAACTAAAATAAATAAATCTCTAAAATATTAGCCCTGCATTTAGTTCACAATAAAACTTTTAAATGCCCAACCTCATCATCCACCGTTGGCTATTATAACTTTACTTTATGTAAAGTATCAGGCTACACAGTTGACAAAATATTGCCAAACTGACAACAGCTCAACTAGCTAAATTCTCGTGTTCAATTTACTTACAAGTGGGCGAGGCGAATGACACATTCTTGATCTGGTTGGGTACTGAAAAATACGACTTAACTTCTATTGGTCATATACTCTATCTATCTATCAAGGGTCTGCCCTCGAAAGTCATAATGTTCCCTCCCAGTTTATTTAATCTCAAACCAGCAGTGTACACCAGGGCCTCCCACTCCTATGACCCCACAATACATTCACACACATTCCTCTTTAATGTTCGAACATTATGGGTTAAACTCCTTATCAACACAGACTTAAAAAAATATAAAAGCAACATGCAACAATTTCAAAGATTTTAGTTTGTTAGTTCATATAAGGAAATCAGTCAATTGAAATAATGGAATTAGGCCCTAATCTATTGATTTCCATGACTCGGAATACAGATATGCATTTGTTGTTCACAGATACCTTAAAAAAAGGGCGGGGTGTGGATCAGAAAACCAGTCAATATCTAGTGTGACCATTTCCCTCACACAGAGCGACACATCTCCTTCGCATATCATTTTTCAGGCCTGTTACCCTACTCCTCTTCAATGGCTGTGCAAAGTTTCTGGATATTGGCGGGAACTGGAACACACTGCCGTATACGTCGATCCAGAGCATACCAAACATGCTCAATGGGTGACATGTCTGGTGAGTATGCAGGCCATGGAAGAACTGAGACAGTTTCAGCTTCCAGGAATTGTGTGCAGATACTTGCGACATAGGGCCATGCATTATCATGATGAAATATGAGGTGGTGGTGCCAGCAGATGAACGGCACGACAATGGGCCTCAGGATCTCGTCCCGGTATCTCTGTGCATTCAAATTGCCATCTATAAAATGCAAATGTGTTCGTTGTCCTTAGCTTATGCCTTCCCATACCATAACCCCACCGCCACCATGGGGTATTCTGTTCGCAACATAGACATCGGCAAACCGTTCGCCCACACAACATCATACACGCCGTCTGCACGGTACAGCTGAAACCGGGATTCATCCACGAAGAGCACACTTCTCCAGTGTGCCAGTGGCCATCGAAGGTGAGCATTTATCCACTGAAGTCGGTTATGAAACCGAACTGCAGTCAGGTCAAGACCTTGGTGTGGACGACGAGCACGCAGATGAACTTCCCGAGATGGTTTCTGACAGTTTGAGCCGAAATTCTTCGGTTGGGCAAATCCAGTTTCATCAACTGTCCGGTTGGTTGGTCTAAGACGAGCCCGCAGGTGAAGAAGCCGAATGTGGAGGTCCTGGGTTGGTGTGGTTACTCGTGGTCTGCGGTTGTGAAGCCGGTTGGACATACTGCCAAATTCTCTAAGATGACGTTGAGGTGGATAATAGTAAAGAAATTAACATTAAATTCTCTGGCACAGCTCTGGTGGACATTCCTGCAGTATGCATGGCAACTGCACGCTCCCTCAAAACTTGAGACATCTGTGGCATTGTGTTGTGTGACAAAACTGCACATTTTAGAATGGCATTTTATTGTCCCCAGCACAAGGTGCACCTGTATAATGATCATGTTGTTTAATCAGCTTCTTTGATAATCATCCACCTGACAGGTGTGGCATATCTTGAAAAATGAGAAATTCTCACTAACAGGGACGTAAACACATTTGTGCACAACATTTGAGAGAGAAGCTTTTTTTGTGCATATGGAAAATGGCTGGGATCTTTTATTTCAGCTAATGCAACATGGGACCAACACTTTACATGTTGCGTTTATATTTTTGTTTAGTATATAATTTATCAAGACATTGTCAATATTGGATCAACTTGAGTGTTAAAAAGGCCTATATACAAGCCAGAATGTTGAGTTCTGTTCAGATCTTGCAGCTTGCCCATCGATCTACCAAATGACGTTAGCTGATGCTGCTGAAGTAAGACATTGAAAATCAGAGCTCTTATCATATATTCTGAAAAAATGTGATGCAAAAGACCTGCGTTGGAAGAAAACGTAAATCAAATGGCCAGTAGTGCTTCAGTGATCTGCGGGCTCCAAAGGGCCTCTTATACAATTCAAACTACCCGGGTTGAGGTTAAATTATTATTTATTTATTTTTAAAATCGCACCCACCATTTTGGAACCTCAGCTAACATAGTATGTCACTGGAAGACAATATTTTAACCATATAATTAGGAATTAGAATAGTATTTAATAGGATCTCTATAACTTTAATGACAGACTCAATGTATGAATACATACTGTAACTCGGCAAATATCCAGACTAGATCATGATGAATTGGTTTGAACTAGCATGACCTTATCAAAGACTTTAATAACAACATTGGTTTTAAGGTTTGCAAGACAACTCTTTACAAGAGAATGACATCAATTACGGTGTGAGCATGTATAATATTATTTATTATCAGGGATGTCACTATCAAATCCATAGAAAGGGGTCTCTGCTTATTCCTCTCTGGTCTCACCCAGCTTTGGGCTGTGGCCACCCACTGGACAGAGATGATACAGGAAGTAATCTAGCATGTACATTCTGACTGGCTCAACGTAATGGAAGGATACAGATGAATTGGAGCAACAGTCTGGACCCTGACAGAGAGGGAGAAAGGAAAAAAAGAGATGAGCAGGAAGCTCAATGGCACTGAAGGGAGGTCATTTGATATGTGTTCTACTGAGAGTGTAGACCTACTTACCACTTTGGAAGGGTAATAGTTGTACTGGTGGAACCATTTGGGCAGTATGTCATCGGTACAGAGAAGTTTACCCAGCCACAGGGGGTGGAAGGTTTCCCTGTGTTGGTGGTCTCTAGAGTCCCCTGCCGGGACTCCCAGCTTCTGGAGGCAGAAGCCCAGCAGTAGGTCCTCTGCAGAGGTGGACTTGGTGCAGGTTCCATGGTGCAGGGCCCTGACGTAGCGTCTCCCAGACTCGCGGCTCAGTACATAGCCAGCACCACCACTCATGTAGCCTTGATGGACAAAGCGGTGAAAACGCCTGCCCAGATACACAGGCTTGTCTGGGCTGAACCGAGACAGGAGCAGACGCAAGTTTTCCACAATTACATAGGTGTCATCATCAGCTTTGAGGAACCAGTCAGCCTTGTCTAGGTAACTGGAAATGGAGGGAAAGAGGGGTCAAAGACAGAAGGTAGAGTTTGTCTCCTTCACCTGCACATACAAATAGTGCTTTCAGAACACATTCACACCCCTTGACCTTTCCAACATTTTGTTGTGTTACAGCCTGAATTTAGAATGGATTCATTTGAGATTGTGTGTTACTGGCTTACACACAACACCCCATAATGTCGAAGTGGAATAATTTTTTTAGAAATCTATGACAAGACTTCATAATGGCTGTCTATCAATGATCAACAATCAACAAAACTTAAAGATCATTAAAAAAGAATAATGTACAAATATTGTACAATCCAGGTGTACAAAGTTCTTAGAGACTCACAGCTGTAGTCACTGCCAAATATGATTCTAACATGTATTGACTCCGGTGTGTGAATACTCATGTAAACGAGGTAATGTTTTTAGAAATGTTTGCAAATTTATGGGACATTGTGTGTAGATGGGTGACCAAAAAAATGGCATCTTTACATAGGTCACC